>NC_079168.1:73220819-73355819 GCF_947568905.1 Ostrea edulis
CTTTATTATATACTTTCAATTTCATCTCTTCTTTTTTCTTTAAAAGTTTGCGGGCATATATCACACGATATATGCCCGGATATGTAAAATGTAAGATAAGAATACGTATCTGATAAACTTGAAGAAAATAAGGATAATCCTAAAAAACTTTGGGAACAGTTGAAAGATTTAGGTTATAGAAATCAAAAGAAAGAAGAATAAAAATTGTTTTGAACATTAAGGATGATGATTGCCATGGTGATTTGAAAATTGCTAATCATTTTAATACCTTTTTTACTACAGTTGCTTCGAAACTTGTGGGAGCCCTGTCCACTGCAAATGGTACATTTGATGTCATGTCAAATATTTTAAAGAAATTTTTATTCAGATAGAAATTTTCATAACAATATTCTTATTCTAGTTCCAAGGTCTGAAACTTTTCTATTTGAAGAACTTCTTGGTCTCAGCACAGCAAAAAGCACTGGATTTGATGAAATATCAAATTTTTAAAAAATAGGTGCAAGTGTACTAAAAGCACCTATAACTTTAATCCTCAATCAATTAATCAGTTCTGAAAGAGTACCAGAAAGTATGAAACTGGCTAGGGTCAATCCCTTATTCAAAAAGGGAAGTCCATTACAAATGGGAAATTATAGATCAGTTAGTATCTTAAGTGTGGTATCAAATATATTAGAGAAGAGTGTTTATTGTCAACTTAAGGATTTTTTACATAATAATAATAACATGTTATATAAGCTCCAGTCCGGGTTTTGAAGTAAATTTTCAACTGATACATGTTTAACTCTAAGGGATTATTTACAGGAATGATTATTTTAGACCTGCAAAAAGCCTTTGACATGGTGGACCATGAAATTTTATGTAATAAATTAGACATTATGGGAACAGACAACCAAGTGGTTTAAATCTTATTTAACCGGCAGGTCTCAGGTGGTAGGATGTGGAAGTGTTCTTTCAAAGACAGAGGTTATTACTTGTGTTGTACCTCAAGGGAACATATTGGGTCCTTTATTGTTTTTATGTTACGTAAACGATATTTGTATCGGTATGGATGCAAACTGAAAGCTTTTCCTATATGCAGATGACAGTGCCATCTTGTACTAACACAGAGACCCAAATGCGATCTCTGATAAGCTTGGTAAAGTGTTAGAGAGATGTTCCGAGTAGCCTATAGATAACAAGTTATAACTCCATCTTGGAAAAACAGAGTGTATTCTTTTTGGCTCTAGTCGCGAACTAAAAAATGGTCAGTTTGAGGTTAAATGTCACGGTGATGTTATTATACCACCCGAACGAAGTTCAGGGGGGGGGGGGTATATAGGAATCACTCTGTCTGTATGTCTGTCCGTCCGTCTGTCTGTCTGTGCAGATTCGTGTCCGGGCCATAACTTCTTTGTTCTTTGACATAGGCTTACCATATTTGACACATGAGTGTATCACCATGAGACGATGTGTCGGGTACCTTCATGACCTCTATATGACCTTGAACTTTGACCTCAAGGTCAAAATTGATTATAGGGTTTTGACATAGTCATACCATAAGACATGGGTGTATCACCATGAGACTATGTGTCATGTACATTCATGACCTTTTTATGACCTTGACCTTTGATCTCAAGGTCAAAATTATAGGTTTAAGCCATGGATTTGTGTTCGGACTATATCTTCCATTTTCTTCTACAAAGGCATACCATATTTTTATACTCAGGAAAGAGGTAATTTATATCTATTAACAACACCCTTTGGAAGATTGGGGTTAGCGGCGGGGGATATTCTTAGTGAGCATTGCTCACAGTACCTCTTGTTAAATCTAGTGAGTATGTGAAATATCTGGGAATAACGATTGATAAATTTTTAAAATGTCATCTCATAGTGGATGAGATTGTGTCCAAGGTCAACTCCAGACTTGAGTTTCTTTATAGAAATGAAAAGTGGTTGAATAAAAAGTCAAGGTTAATATTAGCTTCTGCACTTATTCAGTGGTACTTTGACTATTGCTCTTCTGCATGGTATGAAAGCTTATTTAAATCCTTGAAGAAAAAGCTACAAGTTCTTCAAAACAAAACGTTAAGATTCATCTTAAATCTGAACCCCAGAACTAGTATATGTGATATTTTAGATTCAATAAACACACTCTGTGTAGCATATCGTATTAAACAATTAAGACTCAAACATGTCTTTAACATTAACCATGGTCTTGCACCAAATTATTTACATGAGAAATTGGACAGAAATGATAATGCTACTAGGGGAGCCTCCAATTTTAATTATCATGTTCCTAGGGTTAGGACCTACAATAGTTCTTTTTTTTTTATTATCATGCCATTTTAAACTGGAATTCTCTTCCTTTGGAAGTAAAAATATAGCTAATAGAGCTAGTTTTAAATCTGCTGTCGTAGGAGGGAAGAAAGCATTTATATATAATGTTTTTTTATGGTAAAGTGTATAAGGATACATTTTAAAAATTATTTTGTATCAATATAAAATCAAACAAGGTACATAATTTTACTTAATTTGGGCTAGAAAAATCCTCTAATGTTCCATCTTATTTTGTCTATGCTGTCTTAGTCAAACATAATCTATAATCAACTTCTAACATCTTAGGACCCCATTGGAAACAATCAAGTTTTATAAATTGCTTCCATGGGTTATCCTAGGCAAAGATTGATTTGAAGTATATAATTTGTTGTCTGTGATAAGACGTGGTACTGTGATAAGGATATATTTTGATGCAATGTAATGATGTTGTTGGTGGCTATAACTGTGATAATATCTGGTGTGCTATTGCATACATATGATAGCAATGTGTCAAAAAATCATTTGTGATCCCTAATTGACATTATTAATGTATTTTACAATGTATTTGATTATGGTTTGTAATTTATCTGATGCTTTGCCTGAATACTCATAATAGTGATAATAATAATCTAACATTATCTTAAACAAGAATGAAAAGTCATCCGTTCCCTGGAATTGGGGAGTGTATTCCATAGGATTGGGAATCTAAGCGTACGCAATTTCAGGGATCAGATTCCCCTATTCCAGGGATCAGATTCCCCAGTTCCAGGGATCGAATTCCCCAATTCCAGGGATCGGATTCCCCAGGGATTGGATTGTTATATGAGGGAACGAATTGCCCTATTCGAGGAAATGTAATACTTTTTTATTTTTGTTCCTTCATGGTAAGTCTTAAAATACCTAGAGGTATTTCTTTTACTTCACAGTACATCATAAGGATGTCGAAGACAAAATCATTGGAAATGTGAATATATATGAAAAATGAATACCAAACGAAAAGGAAATTAAAATAAAATGAGGAAGCATAAACCATGTTGATAAATTTCTATCTGGTTAGATGCAGTGTAAGTATGAGTCTCACAGAAATATACACTAGCTTTTCACTATATCGTGTGTCCCATTGTATCATGTCAATTATTTTCCTCGATTACGCATGTGCAACGCTTCTTTTGCGGCAGGTTATTTTTGGAATCAAAACATGAAATCACATTGTTGATTCGAATATTCTGAATTAAGGTTTATGTTAAAGGGAAGTTTTGGCAAAATAAGTTCAAAAAATGCATATAATTTAATTTTTTCTAAGAATAGACTAAGAAAGTATTTAAGAATACTATGCATTATTTGGCAGATTCCTAGTCTAATCCTTTTGAATCGTTTCCAACATATTGTCTGGTTATTTTTGTTGTTTAGAATTCGTGATTAGTGCCAATGCTAAAATATATGGAAAGCCAGAATGGTAAAAATGAAATACATATTTTCATGAAAATTTAAAGAATTAGTTTTATTTCTATTGCAAAGTCTTTTAAGAAAAATCGTTTCTGTACAATTTAGATATATCAAACATATTTATCTTCATTCTTTTATTCAAAATTAGCAATTTCAGTGTATAAATGTAAACAAATATAGGAAAACAATATTTTGGTGACAAATAATAATTCATTATCATTCACGCACAGCATAAACATTAAGCAAGACGTCAATCATCTATGCTGCATTTTCCATGTACTATACATATTTTTGTTACAATGGGTCAAATGTAAGAATAAAACCAAGTGTCTTGTAAGATTTTTGGAAAATATTGAATTATGTTACTTTTTGCGCTCTATAGATAGGTTTGATGACGTAGCATTATACAATGGAACTCTTCAATTTCAACTAACACGAAGCAAACCGAAGTTGCTCACCATATTTTTCACGACTTACAGGAAGAAAAAAATCGTTTTACTGTGTTGATTGAGGAAAAGACGTATTTTATTGCATTACAATTTTAACACAAAATGTTGGTGTTTGGAATGATTTCTATTTAGCACGATTCAGTAAGACACCGGGCTACACAGATTTTCGTTGTTAACCCCCACCACCACCACAGCCACCAAAACACCCTTTATTTGTATAGAATGATAGTATTTTAAAAAAAATAATACAGTGTATAAAAATCTTTGCAATTGAGCTCCCATAATATTAAGATCATGGTTAGACTATATGAAGCATTTTATGTGACATATATAGGCGAGGGATTGGATACGACAAGATATTGTACCTATTTCAGACAGATGTTTTATAAAACACCTGTACAGAATAGTAGTTAAATGAATTGATATTCTTTTATAATATTTCAAATATATTATCTCATTTATTAAGGAGTTTGATAAGAAGAACACTCCATTTTGTGTAAAAAAAAAAAAATTACACACACAAACCTATCGATTGAGGTTGGGAGTTTTATATGCGAGATCTTGATGGAAATCGTTTTCCAGTTTCAAAAGCACCGTTGTATAACAAGTCATGCTATGAGTTAATGAGATTTTTAATTCTGACAATATTTCTACCTTTGTTACTCTCAGTCTGTTTGGTGACAGGAGAGTTGTACCGGAGGTTGTGACACGAGCTGATTTCACGCATTCCTAGCATGATAATGTTACCATCTAGAACTGGTCTTTGAACTGAGAACCTGTTCGGATTTTGCTTTATTAAATATTAAGTATGCAACTGCGGTGCGTCCTTGGTATATGGATTAGGAGATAGAGATGAACAAACAAATATTCTGAAATAGTTTTATGACATGAAATATAGTGGGGAAATGATTTACTTATATACTGCATATATAGTAACACTAGGTTGTATATTTTATTTGTTTACACATATAACACAAACATGAACAGTTCTGCACATAGTTCCCTTAACGATCAGTCGACTAGCAGATATAAGCCGATAATTGACGAGGTACGGAATAAAGTCATTAATCCAATTGGCTTCTACAACTGGGAAAGGATATTTTAGAAATAAAATTGTGTGACTTCTTCCAATATTTGTGTAGAGATTTTTTTGTTAATGTAAATTGGCAAAGCCTTTTTGTCATCAGACGTACGAACGAACAAACGGGAAAATTCCTATATATTTTATGAGGGTAAAACAAATAAAACCCATCGTGCAAACGGGCAACCGTAGACGGATATACATAATGTATCTCATCGCATGCAACAACATACCAAGCAATAAAGGGCGCTACAATGTATATGCAGTTTTAAGGGCCACCTAAGCACAAAACTCTTAGGATAACTTACCATAATAGTCATGAATCAAAATTGTATAAGTCATCCGTAGTATTGTCATGATAGACACGATCCTTCTTTTGCCAATGAAAAAAAAATCATCATAAGATGTTCCTAAAATAACATGAACACTGTTTCTAGAGGAGAAACTTTTATTTACCAATGCTCTTAAACAAGACCTTTGAAATTGCCAACAACTTAAAAATAACCTTTATATACAACAATTTCGAGAATGAAACACCCACATGAGAAAAACACTAATATTATATAATACTGAATATCTACATTTGCTAATGTATTTCCTTATATGACAATACTAATGAAATTGACATTCAATTTCGTGTAACATGAAGTTGATCACGTGATCAATTTTTTCTTACCTATAAATACAATCATGCACCGCTTCAAAAGTCATGTACTTTCATATGGCTTCTTGCTTATGCAATGCAGTGGGGGATTTAGAGGCCCTCCCCCTTTTATCCACGAATTCATAAAATAGAAAGAGTGAGAGTAAAAATCCAGATTGGCACCGAAAATGGCCGAGTATTTTGGCTAAAATTCAACTCTCATACACATCCTTTAGAAAACCCTGGATCCGCCACTGCAATGACATAATAACATCCAAAATTAAAAACAAAAACGCATAAGAATATTCATACTGAGTTTATCTTGTAAACAGAAAAGAATTTCATCAATTGATAAAACAGAAACATTAAAGGGGCATTAGCTATGAAAGTGATGGCAACCATTTTTTTTCTCTCTCAAAATCTTTCAATATTATATAGTATATCAGTTACAAAACAAGAGAAACCTAACAAAACTACGTTATACGTAAAACCGCTTTTAGTGTAAAGAAATATATGAGGAAGAATTATTGTCTTGCAAGGCAATGACAATTCAGTGACAAAATTACAGCTAATGCCCCTTTAGATAAACCGTTCAGTTTTTATGCCACCGAGATCAACGATCGGGGGCATATTGTTTTTGTCCTGTCTGTCATTCTGTAATTCTGTCTGAAACTTTAACCTTGCTAATAACTTTTGAACAGTAAGTGATAAAGCTTTGATATTTCACATGAGTATTCCTTTTGACAAGACCTTTCCGTGGGTACCAACAATGTTCACCCAGTGACCTTGACCTTGGAGTTTGACCTACTTTTTGAAAACTTTAACCTTGCTGATAACTTTTGAACAGTAAGTGATAGAGCTTTGATATTTCACATGGGTATTACTTGTGACAAAAACTGTTCGTGGGTACCAACAATTTTGACCCAGTGACCTTGACCTTGGAGTTTGACCTACTTTTTGAAAACTTTAACCTTGCTGATAACTTTTGAATAGTAAGTGATAGAGTTTTGATATTTCACATGAGTATTCCTTGTGAGAAGACCTTTCTGTTGGTACTAAACTTTTTGACCTTGACATTTGACCTATTTTAAGTTTTTTTTTACATTGGTCATAACTTTTAAATGGTAAATAAGAGCTTTCATATTGTACTTGAGCATCTCTTGTGACAAGATCTTTCTATTGGTACCAAGATATTTGTCCTTGTGACCTTGGCCATCTTCGGAATTGGCCATTATCGGGGGCATTTGCGTTTCACAAACAAATATTGTTTCATTTTGAATACCCCCCCCCCTTGCATTGCAACAACTACATGTAGAACAACTAGGCCGAAAACTGCAACATGACAAATTCATAAGATGACTTCGATATTGGAAGCGAAGAAATGGAGACAGAGTTATATCTACGACATAGAGGACTTTATGATAATGATGACCTGTTGTTTGCAGGCAACAACCGTCACGGCCAGGATTTGGGATGAGCGAGGCCATGTTAGGGCACCGCTGCTAGTCTTCATTAAAATCCTACAACAGAAATCTCTCGAGTGAACAAAAAGTATCTGTCAGTTAGTATTTATTTTCTCTTACACACCCTGGAGGTAAAAAAAGAAAAAAGAAACCTAATTGCACTTCGTCTGAATCTGTCCTACATGACTACAACCACGGGTCCTAACGATGAGTATGACATTGCTGAATGTTCCCTTCCAAACTTGAAAAAATCTTGACCATGGGCTTGTATGTTAACTTGATCCATCTATCCTCCGTCAATCTCTCAGATCCTCTTAATTTCTGTAGTTCAGCAATTGCGTTTTCAACTTCAGGAAGGCCAACACCACGGTTTCTCCATCGCTGATCGCGACCAAACCACATTGCAGATATAGTTTACTCCGCTCTTCTTGTTTTCAATTCAGTTGACTTTACGCTCTAAATTACCTTTATTTTACACCCGTTTTTTCTTTTTATTCCTTCTTAAATAAATATGTATACCTTATATTCTCTTAGATATTGTTCCTAATTATTTATTTGATAAAAATCTAACGAACTATATTTTGTGTTGTACGATTGTTATTTCGGTCATCTGCTATATAAGTATGGAAGCTCGGTAAGAACACAAATCAAAATAGAAGATATAAGATGAAAGGTGAAGATAACGAACAGTGATCAATATCATAAATTCCAATACAAAATAGAGAGATGGGCAAACACGGACCCCTGGACACACCAGAGGTGGGATCAGGTGCCTAGGAGGAGTAAGCATCCCCTGTCAACTGGTCACAACCGTGGTGAGGCCTATATCCTGATCAGGTAAACTGAGTAATCCATAATCATATCATTGTGCAAGGTGAAGATAACGAACAGTGATCAATCTCATAACTCCTACAAGCAATACAAAATAGATAGTTGGGCAAACACGGACCCCTGGACTCACCAGAGGTGGGATCAGGTGCCTAGGAGGAGTAAGCATCCCCTGTTGACCGGTCACACCCGCCGTGAGCCCCATATCCTGATCAGGTAAACGGAGTTATCCGCAGTCAAAATCAGTGTGCCAAGAAGGGCTTAACAATCGGTATGAAACACGTCAGACAGCATTTGACCCAATGATAGGTTGTACTGACGAACTAGATCGTTATAACGATCATAGACTTTGCGAAATGCTGACTTTATACGAAACTATTGAAACCCCTGTACCATCAACTTGTTTGTCAGTCGCTTGCCTCGATTTAAAAACTGACCATACACAGAGATCAATATATCATTTTTAGTTATAGTAGATTGATCACGTATATCAACTTCATATCATATCCCAATAATACTCACAAATGATATCTTAACAGTAAAATGTCTTGCATTGTTGTTTCATCGGGTGATGAAGGCAGCAGTCATTGCAGAAAAAAATGCATAACCCGCGTTATTGTTTAATTGTAAAAAACAACATAGGGAAGATATGTATAATATACACACAATCAGGCGCGGATCTAGAAATTTTTCAAAGGGGGGGGGGGGTTGACGAGAAATACAGGAGGCGCCACTTTATGAGGCAGGGGGTTTGGGGGCCATCTTGAGGCCCCCAGTGGGTCCAGGGGAAACCCTGGTGGGGGCCCAGGGGGGAGGAGCCCTGGTGGGGGCCCAGGGGACGAAGCCCGTGGAAACTCCTGGATTTTACAGATTAGGGCTTAAAATATGTCTCCTATTTAAGTCATTTTTACTATTTTCTATAATTCTTGATAAGGTGAAATTAGTAAAATGACGCAAATTTTTAGGGTTTTTGGAAAAACTTAACTTCTCCCAAATGAAGTAATTAAAGAAATCAAAAAGATTTTGTCATTCATTTCTCCGGGAGTGGAAGAAATTATTGCTTCTTTTATCGTTTAGTACATCTGTCTAAACAGGATACATGTACCACGATTTACCTTAAATTTGAAAATTTTAGGGGGGCGCGTCGGCTGCCCCCTCCCCCTTAAATCCGCCACTGAAATGAGAGTTGTTATAACGTACGTTAACATAGTTAAACGACAACTTAACAGGAATGCTATCAATTTGTATTTCTAAATTCAAGTTTGGATTAATGTTATTGTATGATAATCAGACGAAGATCTGTCACTCTTGATTTTAAAACGAATCCTGTTTCAAAATGCATTCCGATTTACTCCCAGTGATTCATTTTTAAAAAAATAAAATGAAATATTACAGATACAAACTATATAAAAGATAATTTGAATTATCATCACCTGATAGAAATATTGACGCACAATTGTATAAACAATTTCATCTCTGGGAAAAGGTTTTGAGGTAGAATTTGCATGAGATCATTTTAATGCTTGGTGAGGTTACCAAGTGGATCACCTAGGATTTTAATAACTCTATAGTCATTCTCTCTCTCTCTCTCTCTCTCTCTCTCTCTTTTTCTTTCTCTCTGTCGCTAATCCAAGGGTGTGTGTGTGTGTGTGTGTGTGTGTGTGTGTGTGTGTGTGTGTGTGTGTGTGTGTGTGCAACCCCCGTAACCCTCTAAATCCGCCACTGCACAATGTTAAACAAAGAATTCAGTTGATGCAATGCATTGCGAGTGTACAGTTTATATTGCTTTAACCTGGAAGGGTACCTCTCTTGTGAATCATATTTATGACTTTGGTAAGATTACTCATAATAGATACTTGTACCTTTTCACAAGAAAACAAATTAAAGAATAATATTTCTTGGTACATTGGCTTCTAGGTAACTTCACGACGTAAAATTACTATTTGTAAAGTACACCCTTTTCTGATGTACTACATTCAGAAGCTCGTTGCTGTTGAAATTGATCATTCAGAGCTAAATCCTTTTGATTTTAAGGAATTTTCTCATGCTTTTAAAGAATATCTTTATGTCTTCTACATCTTGGCTGGCATTTTAGATATATCTGTAAAATCATTGCTTTTTAGATAAAAATTATCATCCTTTTTATCCAAAATATTGTAAAAACTACGATACCTTGATTCACTATCATAAAATGTCAGTACAAGATGATACATTGCTACAGTACCTGAATTTCAGAATCAGTAGATGCTATGCTACGCCAAATGCTTAAATTATTACCGGCCGCCCGGAGGCGGTCGGTTATATAATATGCAGGTTTTAAGAGGCTATACATTTGTGAGGGATTAATGTTGTTATATGTACATTAAAGGGACACAACAGCTCATTTCCTACATTTTAAGAAGTTTTTTTTAACACATATTGACAGAATGCTAAAAATCATATTGATACTGACAATTTATAACAATTTGAATTCATCAATTTGCTCTCAACTGCACTTGAGTTTTACATGGTAATATATATGGGGAAATCGTCTTCTCAAGTCCACCAGGGTCATAATTAGTTATAACAAGAGGCCCAAGGTCCTAGAATCGCTCTTCTGATAAATTGTACAACCCCATCATTTCTATTCTTAGCCCTTAGTATTCTAAATCTTTAGTTAAATCCTAAGAATTCAAAAAAAGTAGGTCAATGTGACCTACTTTTTGGTTTACACATTTTGAGAACCCAAGAAATATCAACTGACAAAGTTTGATGATTTTAAGCCAATTAGTATCTGAATATTGAAATATAGCTGTCAAACTCCAATCGTAGGTCATGGTGACCTACTTTTTGGTCAGCGAACTCCGAACATGCAAGACCCATCAACTGACAAAGTTTGATGACTGTAGGTCAAATAGTATCTGAAATATATAAATATAGCCGTCAAATTCCAAAAGTAGGTCAAGGTGACCTACTTTTTTGTCGACACACTCCGTAGACTCAAGATGCATCAACTGTCAAAGTTTGATGATTGTAGGTCAATTAGTGACTGAAATATATAAATATAACTGTCAAATGCCAAAAGTAGGTCACAGTGACCTACTTTTTGGTCGATACACTCCGAAGACTCAAGATGCATCAACTGACAAAGTTTGATGATTGTAGGTCAAATAGTGTCTGAAATATAGTAATTTAGCTGTCAAATACCAAAAGTAGGTCACGGTGACCTACTTTTTGGTCGACACAAACCGAAGACTGAAGACGCATCAACTGACAAAGTTTGATGATCCTAGGTTTTACAGTGCCCAAAATATGCATCTAAAATTGAAAATGTGAAATTTGAATATCTGCAAAATTCAAAAAGTAGGTCACTGTGACCTACTTTTTATAAATATGTTTCAAGGCCTCAAGATGCATCAACTTACAAGATTTGATGATTCTAAACCTCTCGGTATTTGAAATAACAACTTAAAATATATCTATAAATGATAAGCCATAAAATTCAGAAAGTAGGTCACAGTGACCTATTTTTCAGTTGACGCATTTCAAGGTCCCATGATCCACCAACTGACAAGTTTTGATAATCATAGGCTTCAAAGTGTCCAAGATATGCATCAAAATTAATTTTAAAATAAATACCTGCAAAATTCAAAAAGTAGGTCACCGTGACCTACTTTTGAAACAACTTGACACAAGGTCCTAAGATGCATCAACTGTCAAAATTTGATGATCCTAGTCCTTATAATGACTAAAATATCAAAGATTTAAGGAAATATAAATTTAGGTCAACTTTGAAGTGACCTTGAGACCACGCCCTTTGCCCCAGGGTAATGCCTTGAACAATTTTTAATCTACAACATATCCTCATCCTTATGTGTAAGTTTGGTGATAATCTGCCCAGTGGTTCTTGAGAAGAAGATTTTTTAGCAACCACTACTTTTGTTTGCATTTTCCTGATTATCTCCCCTTGTTATAGGGTCACATCCCTCTATTTAGTATGTATGAAAGCCCTTGGGCC
Organism: Ostrea edulis; assembly: GCF_947568905.1. NCBI lineage: Eukaryota > Metazoa > Mollusca > Bivalvia > Ostreida > Ostreidae > Ostrea > Ostrea edulis. Next base: position 73,233,022 of record NC_079168.1, read on the forward strand.
AATGATACCCTGTAACAAATTTGAAAAAAATTGGCCAAGGGGTTCTTGAGTTATAGCCCTTTTTCTAAAAAGTTTACGCACACCGCACAAATGGCCATAGCATTAGCTCTTTGAGCCTTCGGCTCAGAAGAGCTAATAAAATGGAAGCATCATCAACAAATTTAATTATTTGCGGCCGTTCTTTGAAGCTTTGTCTTTGAAGCTTGCATTGATATTTTTCTCGTGTATTTTGTGGAAGAAAGAAATTATTATAGATGCGATTTGCAACTTCCCCAGACATTGAGTTTTATTTATAACGCTTACAAAATCATGGATAAAAACCATTGAGAAAAAGTTCATATCCATACATATTTCTCTGTTAGGTCGAGTGTGAATATACGTCAACTTGGGTTGTTGTTTTTTTTACACCATTGTTAAAATTTTACAAAATATGTGGCTATGATAATTACTTTTGCGGGGAGCCACTGTCACCTAGAGTCACGACTAGGTATCTGATTAATCTGTTCAGGAATTAATTCTGTTTATCGTTTGATCAATTTACATTTGGTTTGGGAATTCATATTCAACTTTGCGCAAGTTCATCAACAGGTAAGTTTACACAGTAATATGAGTTTTGTTTCATGTTTTGATATAATAAAGTGTATTTCCGTGTATTGTATTTATTTCTATTATCACTGTTATGATGCAAATAGATTTTCTCCGAGAGAGTAGTATACATAAAGTGATCTCTGACCGTTTGCAAACTTTGGAATCAATTTGACAAATAGCACTTTAAATTGGTAAAACGCCAAAATAGAACTGAGTTTTCACCATTCGGCCTAATATACAATAAAATCAATCAATATACTGGGAAATTCCAGTCTGTATGGGTTTAATTAAACAATGTGGAAACAACATTATATTTGAAATGCACCGTTGTTGTATAGTAGCCACCCCACCCCCCCCCCCCCCCCCCCCCCCTGAATCCTGGTTATATAACAGGATTACCCCCAAAGAAAGATGGCTATATAGTTAGATCCCTCCCTATTATGGTCGAATTACCCACACAGAAATAGTAGAATCCCCCCCCCCCTTAATTCCCCGGTTAAGATTTTGGAAGGCCATTTTTAATACAAGCTAGCAATATTTTATGAGACGTACATGTATTATGAATTCTTACTATTGTGACATCAACTCATTAATGGTCATGTACATTGAAAGATGTCATGTGCAATTTAAAGGAAATGATTCGGATTTCGATTTCTATATATTTATGTAATTTGATAGTAGATCCCATATTGAATCTGTTTTTAGTGCATCAGGGAACCGTTTTACAAAACAACTTACGACAAAGTCGCGAGTCTTAAATTGTATTACACAGTAATTACTTTAAATGAATAAAGTAAAAACTTTTCTGAGGCTTAAGTTTCAACATTTCTAAAAAAAATATTTTGCATTTGGAGTGAATGATTTTACATTAAATTGGGAAATTCCATTACGTAAAGTTGGTCGTAAGTCGTAAGTTCTTTAGTAAAACGCGCCCCTGAGCTATAAGCTCAAGTGAGTTTTTCTGATACCTTTAGTCCGGCGTCCAAACTGTCGGTAAACTTTTTAAACATTTAAACATTTTTATTTCTCCAGAACGACAAGATCAATTTCAACAAAACTTGTCATAACGCATCCTTGGGTAAAGGGGATTCAACATTTTTCTAACAAAGGATCACGATATAGAGGCATCTTTAAGAACTCTTCTAAAAAATAAAACCCCACCAGGACAGAAAGGTCAAAACTTATGTGAAAGCTTCCCGATTGAGTTTAAATTCAAAATTGTTCAAATCATGACCGCCGGGGATAGGATAGGGTCACAAAAAGGGATCAAATTTTTACATCGGTATGTATAGGAAATGTATTTAAAAATCTTCTCAAGAACAAAAAGACCATGCAAGTTTAGTCATATCAATATGCAAAGATCCTCAGAATGTGTATATACAATATTGTTCAAATTATGTACCGGGGGTAGGGTGGGGCCACAATAGGAGTACAAAGTTTTACATGGAAATAAAGGAAAATAATTGTCCTCTGAAGAACAGCAGTACCATAATTGGTCATGTTAAGCTGTAAGTATCCTCAAGTAGTGTGGATTTAAGATTGTTCAAATTATCCCCGAGGGAAGTTAAATTGCTTATATGGCGCGGAAATTGAGAACAAATATTTCTACAAATGTCGCTGTACATAATAGTAATTATCACACAAGCCTTTTTCAGAACGTCTAAATTTGAAATTACTCAAAAAATAAGACAGTCTTCACTTTTTTCTAGCTACGTTATTCACAAATAAGTCATGCAGTCAATATGAAACCGATTTTCTGGACATAAATTCTTTTGTATAATTTTATCATTCGATTAACAACATAAATACACAATACATCTAAAATATTTGCGATGTTAAGGACTTTTAGATATATCATCCGGAACTAAGTGGTACAGACAGAAATTTCACATTTCTTTTCTTTTTCTAAGCGCAAAATTTGATGTTTACTGATTTATTGCTTTGGATGACGCTTTCTATGACCCCTAGTAATCAGTGACGTCATAAGTTCGTGTACATTTCTTGTGGACACGGACAGAGCCAAGCGAATATTTTTCTCAGTTTTCATACAATATCCAATATCTAATTAACTTTTGAAAGATCTAGCGAAACATCAAGATCATAGTGAGTGAAAATCTTCACACTTTTGTTATATTCCTTAGCCTTTCTACAATTAACACCTGCTAATGACGTGCTGTGTATACCCAAATCTCGAGAGGGCTGGTGAGAAAGGATTTCGATTCTTCAATCAATACGTTTTCTCTGAGATAATATTTAGATTCGGATCTCTGGCAGATTGTGGTCTTCATTTGAACTAATTGGTCATTAAACAGTCATTTGTTTCCTCTGATATTATTGGAAAAATGGCCTCCGATTCATCCTTACCTAGGTATGTCACGGTGCAGACCGTTATTGCTAATTTGTTTCGGCCATTGATTCGATTTAAGTGAGATATGGTTATTTTCTCTCCTGAAAATGATATAACAGTCTTTACCAGCATAGTTATAAACAGTTTATAGACAGTTACATTCATAAATACTTGTCAGTACTTTTATATTGAACGATGTAGCTAAATGTGACATTGTATTTAATTTCATGGTTACGATTGCTGGTTTGTGTAATAATATTCTCCGAATAGACAAATTTAATAATATACAGTCCATGTTAATCTGAACTCTTCAAAGTGTTAATCAGAGTGACGTGTGCATAGGCATCCTATCACCTTGGGATTGTCGTGTAGGTTTAGGGTGCTGATTAACAATATTCTTATCCACTGTTGTCGTGAATACTTCCACGAATATTTCAGCTTCTCGTATGCTCTATAAGTTAGCAGTTTTTTTCCCTCGAATCCCATATTCCAAATTTGACCACAAGAACGGTGGGCACAGCTTATTTGAGCATTAGATAGTAATTATTGTTTGTAAGTCTACTGTGCTACAACACAGAATGCGTGCGCAGATATTAAAGGCGACCGTAGTGAACGACGCATTTAAATTTTCCTTTGAATATTTTATTGTAAATTGAATTGGTCGGTTTTGATTTTCCTTATTGTTTTTTTGTAAAAACAATTTTCATCATTGTGACAAAGTTGATAAGGATAGTTTGTAAAATGGGTAGTGAAAATCGGGTTACGAAGGTGACCCGGCTCAGTTTTTATTACCCATTTTACCAACACTCGTTGATAATCACTTTTCAATTACATGTACATTTACATGAAAACAATCAGGCATTTTACTATTTATTCGAAAAATAAGATATCTCTTTATATTGAAGAGACATCTCTTCTTTTTTTTTAAAGAGATGTCTCTTTAAAATGAGAGATATCTCTTAATTTTAAGAGATATCTTTCTAAAAAAGAGATATCTCTTTTATTTAAAGAGATATCTTTTTCACTTTGAGAGATATCTCTTGTGATTAAAGAGATGGCGAAGATAACGAACAGTGATCAATCTTATAACTCCTATAAGCAATACAAAATAGAGAGTTGGTCAAACACGGATCCCTGGATATACCAGAGGTGGGATCAGGTGCCTTGGAGGAGTAAGCATCCCCTGTCGACCGGTCACACCCGCTGTGAGCCCTATATCTCTTTTACTCTGAGATATATCTCTTTTACATTGAGAGATATTTCCTTCACTTAAAGAGATACCTCTCTAATAATTTCTAGAAAGATATCTCTCAAAGTATAAGAGATATCACTTTAATCGTTGAAAAAGATATACCTCTCAAAGAGAAAGCGATATCTCTTTCCAATATTTTTATTAGTTTGAATTCTTAAGGAATTTTCCCTAAACCGGAAGCCCACCAAAGCAAATCTTACCACAATGGCTGCAATCCCGGGCGAAGGTTTTGCGTTTACCGCATGTGAAGTGTATGCAGGTATTAAAACAAAACGACAATAAATTGATAAAATATGTGAGCTAGACTGGATTCACATTTACAATTATACCAAATTATGTTTCCCATACCACCTCTTCAACCTTATCCGCCATTTTTACACTAGAAGTATTTTGATTGGTTAAAAAATAGGGTTACGTCATGTTAATGGCTATGCAACAGGGAGAAGTAATTATGATCACGGGGGGGGGGGGGGGGATTTAAAGATATATTTCTCTAAGTTAAAGAAATATCTCTTTTTGAAAATTTAAGAGATATTTCACTAATTTGTAGAGATATCTCTTTTTACATTGATAAAGAGACATCTCTTTATACTAGAGAGATATCGCTCAAGTTTTAAGAGATATTTCTCAAAGAAAAGAAATATCTCCCTAGCGTAAAGAGATATCTCTTTTGTTTAAAGAAATATATTTTGTTTAAAGAGATATATCTTTTAGTTACAGATATCTCCCTAGCGTAAAAACTTATAGTGATATCTCTCTAGTGTAAAGAGATATCTCGCTTATCTAAAGAAATATCTTATTTCATGAATAAATATTAAAAGGGCTTGCCATAGTCATTGACTATAATGACTTCACATTTGCAATTCTTCTAATGTAGCCATTTTGAGTGCGTGTGCTTATGTCAGTCTACAGTTTTTTTTAAAAACAAATATGCCGCAACTTTTCCCGTTTTATAGAGAAAAAGTTGAAAAAATGTTTGTTTGATACAAACATAATCTAATGGACTCACACAATCTGCCAACTGGTACAGCTTGCTGAGCTTAGTATATTGCATATGATGTACATGTATGAGTACAATTGTCAGTTGATACTGTCAAGTATAAATACATGTGTAGTATATTTACTTCAAAATACAAGACGGTTTCTTCTTAATGATAATGGAATGAGAATGTACCACGGTTATTGCAGAGATCAAAGCGTCCATTATTCTCCGATATATGCCGATTACCGGTAACCAATAAATTATCAGAACAATGACTTCCACAAGAAAAATGAATACATGGATTTAAAATGTAGTACTTATTAAGACCATATCGATTCCATGTCGTTGCCGTGATTAGATGTTGTTTATTGTCTTCAAACAACTGTTAAATGCAGGCCTGTTTTATGGCTGTTCCGCGGTGCAACATGTACTTACTGTTTTTACACTTAGTGTTTTACTAATACAACAATGAAATCGATAACTAATAATTATATTTGATGTTACAGGGGTTTCAATAGTCTCGTTTAATGTCAGCACTTCGCAAATTCTATGGTCATTCATCGTTATGACGATCTAGTTTGCCAATACAACCTGCCATGGGGTCAAATGCTGTCTGATGTATTTCGTACCAATTGTTAGGCCGTTCTTTACACATTGATTTTAACCGCGGATTACTCCGTTTACCTGATTGAGATATCGGGCTCACGACAGATGTGACCGGTCGACATGGGATGCTTACCCCTAGGCACCTGATTCCATCTCTGGTGTGTCCAGGGGTACGTGTTTGCACAACTCTTAATTTTGTATTGCTTATAGGAGTTATGAGATTGATCACTGTTCGTTATCTTCACCTTTTCATTTCATTTCACTATCCTAAAATCAATCACTGTATGTTACAATTTTTTTTTAGAAATGGCTGAAGGATATTTGACATTCAACAGTCGTCTGCGTTCCGAGATCGATACAGGCGATGGACAGATAAGTTGACCCTCCTCCACGCGTGTGCAAGTTTGTTGGAATGTACATTGAGAGCAGATCAATAATTACATTGCATTGTTATCATCCGTTAACATCATTTGAACTAACTAATTGAAATGATTTTTTCCTTCAAAATAGTAGACCCTGCAATCTCACCTTTTTCGTCAGCAAACACGTGCATTCCGTTTCGGAAGCTGCCCTGACATCACGAAGTGAAACAATTCGTTGCTGATCTCGGGACAGGCCCTCACCACAGTTAGAATGCCTCCCATATATCCGCAATGAAGCAGTTTGCAGAATCACTCCGAAACTATTTTAAAATCACTAGTGAATAAACTCGTAAATTCAATTTGAATGCAACTAACCTCATTAATAGTTCAAAGTCCTAAGGACTATAAAAGAAAATCCAAATTGAATAATAAAAAGTCTTTCATAGCGGGTATATTGTCATAAACTGGTTATGATGTGTTCGTATGAAGCTTTTTCTTATATAATTATAATACATACGTAAATGCAGTATAGTTTAGGATAACGTTGTGCCATTTTGACGTTACTTTATGCGACGTCAAGACTAAGGTTGCCTGAATGTCACAAATTCATGAATAAAATAACCCTTCTTATTTCGCTATAGGTTTGGGGGTGTTTTTTAAAAAACAAATGTGCACTGTGATTTTGTTGATTCTCTGCAAAAGTTTTAATCTATTGCTTATGATTCATTGTGGTGAATGCTAAGGTTTGAAGACCATTTGTGTAATTGTATTTAGAAATGTAGAATAACCCATTTTCACGCAATTGTACCATTCAGCATTTGCTTTGAGTCTTTACATTTGGATTAAATTGCATTGTTTTGATCTAAATTACATTGTAAATGCATACCAATTATGTACATGATACGTGGGTACGTGAAACATTGTATTGTTTATTTCCAAAAGCAGTACTGCTTATATATGGCACGCCAAATTCACAAAAATGAGCGAAACATAGTTTCACAGCTGATAAACTAGGTTTATCGACTGTAAACTATAGTTTACGAAGTGTAAACTATAGTTAACGATTCGTTAACTATAGTTTTCATCCGTAAAACTATATTCAACGGTTGTAAACTATAGTTTACAAATGCTAATCCAAGTTTATCTGTCTTTAAATAAACGTTAACAATAGATTTTGCTGATAAATACAGATTCACATTTGTAAACTATAATTTACATTCGTTAACTATAGTTCACAATTGTTAATCCTAGTTTCACAAATTGTGATACTATATTTATCAGACTTGTAAACCGTAGTTTACAATCGTGAAACCGTATTTATCAGATAAACTATGTTTTGCAATCGCTAATGATTGTTTTCATTGTTAATTATAGTTTACGCTTGTGAAACATGGATTATCTGTTAACTATGGTTTACAGATGTAAAATATAGATTAACGTCGTTAACTATAGTTTACGGTCCGTAAACTATAGTTTACAGTCGATAAACCTAGTTTATCAACTGTGAAACTATGTTTAGCTCATTTTTGTGAATTTGGCGTGCCATACTTATAGGGTGCAAATACATGTAACATATATTACAATAATTACATATTAAAGTGAAAAGGACATCAGTAAGGTATAACAATTTAAAGCACAAAATAGAGCATGTGTCTCAATTAAAATTTCACATCAAATATACACTACTTACCCCCTCATACTTTAAAAATGTTCTTCGTGTAGACGTTACACGACTTTTTTTTCCTCAGCAGCATCAACTGTTGACAAGATCTGTCATTTTAATGAAAGCACTAAACACCCGATATACTTAAAATCTCAAATACCTTAAAATTTATTAAAACATTATTTTCGTGATATTGAACCTAGAGAAGGAAATTGAACATTATTTTTTGGCTTTCTTAATTCTTTGTTTTTGTTTTATTTTATTTCATTTAGATTATTTTACCCACCCACCCCCCACCCCTTTTTAAAAAAAGTCTTAGGTATATGGGGTTTTTAGAGCGTTTTTCAAAATGGCTGTTAAAGTTAGGAGTTGAAGTTTTGTAAAATAAGTGACCCAGATATGGCGAACATAGAGAACTTTATCAAAGTATGAAGAAGTGAGTAGCATATATTTGATGTGAAATTTTCATTGATTTGTCCAAAATCTTCCAAATCTAGTCTGAATTTCGCTGCTGTCATAGGCGAGAAATCACTCGGTAACCTGGACAGGTAAATGTCCTAGTAAAATAAGCAGGTGAAATCGAAAGAACGATGACGTATATCTCTTTTATTTTAAGTACCCGTGGCTTGAAGTTTGGCATGCAAGTAGTTAAAACATTACTCTATGCAGGGAGACCAGCAAATTACCATACTTAACAGAGTTTTTGATTTTTTTAGGCATTTGAAGCGAGTGAGTAGTTTTTTATCTGCGTTAGTGTTAGACCCTTTCTATATTTATGGTATCACAGAGTTTGGACCCAAACAGGCTTAGCCCCTGTGCTTATGTGTATATAATATTATGTGGTAAGATTTAGAAATGATGACTTGTGATAAGTTTTACACACGATTTGACCCTGTAACAATTAAAAATCTAGCTAAAACTATTCTTGCAGGTATTCACATACATTCTACAGTATTGTATTTATTTACATCCTTTATTTGAAGAAAACAAAGATTATTATATAACAAATCTTTCAATGCATTGGTACATGTATCTACGCAATTGAAAAAGTTTGAAGTATAAATCTTGATCATCGCCCCAAGCCATGTCCGTAGTCCGCATGAGGGAGGCTCGGACATTTTGGCCGTGGTTTGCGACGATGAATCATATGTACCTCTATATGTATTACATGAAATAAAAACACGGAAACAAGTTGAAATGATAAATAAATAGTGTATATTGAGTTCAAAATTTAAATATATCAGTAGAATTGATTTAACTTGTTTTCTTTATGTAATAAAGAAAAATAAACAGTTGATCAAACTCATAGTATTTAAACAAAATTGAATGACATCATTTTCAGTCCTTTAGTGATTTTTGTGTACATGCCACTAAATGCTAAGTGGACTGGGAAGGATGGGCAGAGTGTAAATGCAAGAGGGAAAGACCTCCGTGTGTGTGGAAACCGTGGCCTACTTGAACACCTGTTCCACGATTAGTGATGACAGTAGTGACCAATGGCTATATGGACCAAGACATAGGACACGTTTTCCAGTAGATAAAGTAATTAAAAACACGCATAAGGTGATTCTACAAACAAAGAATTATCACCGGCACGTAGCAACAGAGGAACTTGGTCCCCACTTTCTTTTCACAATGTATATGTAGTTTTTTCCCCCATGATATTTACATGCGAAATATCACCCCCCCCCCCCTTTTTTTTTTTTACCGTCTTCCTTGGAAGACGGTATCATATAGTTGAAGTATTTTACAGTTTTCAACAATGCACTTCATCGATATCCTTTGTGGTTGGTAGAAAATGTATGATGTGAAAATTCTAATTTATTTCATTGGTTGAAATTCTGTTCAACACAAGGGAGATAATTTCGTGATGATTTAATTTACGTACGACAAAACAATTTAGCAACAATAATCATAATTCAACAAATAACAGAAATGGTGGGGTTTTTTTTTTTGCACGCAAACTTTAAAATTCTTCTTGATAAAATTTGTGCAATTTTCAACTATTTAGTAGTTTTGTTTCTTGCTTTGTGAAAAATTAAACACGCTGAACATCTGCTTTTCAATGTTTTCTTGAGGTTGAGAAGAAACAATGCTTTCTATTTTTAGCACAAATATCATGTCTACTTCAAGGTCATACTAGAAAAATTATTGTACAGTAGTTGCTAGTAGGTATTTTTTTAAAACTTGATTTTATGTAAGATTTACCATTTAGAAAAGTTTGATTATATGGTCATTTAATAAAAATATAAATACTTTAAGAATATCATGCATTTACATTAGTTTACTGTATAAGGTTGTTCCTAAAAATGATAAGCTCTGTTTAAATGCTATACTTGTTAATGATAGTAGTCAGTGCGTGTGGAAATGTAAGCTTGAAGCGGCGAATTGATCTCCTTGGCCTGATGAATTCACAGGCATTTTAAAATATATACGATAAAAAAATATGTCATCCTGTAAACAAATTATTCATATACACTAGTTTGTTTACAAGAAGATATTTTTTATCATATTCATTTAAAACTTTCAAGTGTCTGTCGATGAATAAACCATTGCACAAAACATAAACTTTTATAGTGGATACTAAAGGTCATGGAAATGATTTTCAAAAAAGATATTTATTTTGCACAAAAATGTGTTTAGATACTTATTATGTACAAATAAACCATTTAGAAAAAATCGCAAGGTAACAGATGCTACAGATCGTCAAATGTTGTGGTATGAAGTGTCACTACAAACTTCCGCCAAAGTTCGTTTGCACACAAACCAAACTCTTCCATGCAGGCATTGTGGGATAGAACTTCCCCTGAACTTCTTTTCATAAAGATGACGATGGGGTCATCAGAAAGAAATGACATCAGTTGTAAAATCATACCTTTTTCCATAACCACACGATATCTCTTGCCTCTACGAAGGCACGAAGTGCAGCGACTTGTTCTGACTTTAATTCATAATTGATTCTCAGTCTCTGTTTTGTACGTGTTATGTCTGAATTCATGTTTTTTTCTTGAAGAGAAAGTAGAAAAGTTACATATCTACACGTATAACATTTACTTCAATGTCTTATTGAAGTTTTGTTTCCTTTATTCAATATATTCCGATTCTGTACCTTGATTTATGAAACTCTATGCTTTAAAAAAAAAAAAAAGAAACCTGATGATGAGTGCGCACTTATTGCAATATACATGTATAAATAAACTCCATTGTATCGCGGACGTACATTATCCCATATTGGAATGTGTTGTGCGGTATGTGGTAATGTGTCAGTGTGCAGAGACGCAGAGGACTATGGGTAGTATGGTATCAATATAGTATGCTGACTTATCTCCCTTGCTTGGTGACGTCAAAGGAGACCAAGCGCATTTGTTTATGCTAACAGCTGGGGGTTTTAGCCATCAAAATGGTTCAATGTGCTTGCATTCAACTGTAAAGTACGAAGTTAGAAGGGTGTTTCAATGTACTTACAAGTGTCCGAAGGATCCAACGTTCAGATCAAAGCCACACAGAACGAAGTTGATATTTTACGGGAGATGATTGGGGATCAGTTTCGTATACACTCTTTGGCAAAAATAGTGGGTATAAGTAATTAAATTTTCGACCAAGAGGAAATTGATAGATCTAATGTACTTGGTTGACATCGTGACGTCAGAATGAGAGTACCAAATCCCCGGATGCGTGACCCGAGCGCTGTTTACTCTAAATTGAGCAGAGGTATTTAAATGTCTAGGTGATGCGTCATTGGCCAAAATTAAGAGTGAAATAACTCAGAATTGAAACATATATTATGATAAGAGTTTGAATTAATTGTTGGGATGAGAAATTATCGCACAAAATTGATTGGGGGAAATTATCATGGTAGGAGTGTGTTTGAAATGAAGGGTACTATTCACTGCAGATCACTGTATGTTGTAAAAATAAAAGCACAAATTTGACCTACAAAAGCAATGGGGCTGTTTGTATGTTTTGTTTTTGGTTTTTATTAGCGTTTGGAATGCACATTTAATGATGGCGGGTATTTGTTTAAAAAAAAGTATTGTTAATTAGTGAGAGGGTCAAATGTATGCAATGAGGTCGACAGGAGATTAATTTTTATCTAGAACGAATGTTCTATCGTTAAAATGATAGGACCCTGTGGTGGGGGCGTGTCCCGAAACACAGTTAGATCACTCTAACTACTCTTTTCACTACCTTGCTGGAAATGAGAGAGAGAGAGAGAGAGAGAGAACGCTCTGAAAAACAAACAGCAACAGTTTTCATTGGTACATTGACCAATGTCGCTAAGCAGTGGGCAGGGCTAATGCAATTTGTACCCAGAGATAGCGAAACCAGCAATAATTTGATTGAGTCAATATTGAATCTCATGCAGTAGTTACGCATTACATGTAGTAACTTTGATAATTTATCAATTTACATTTACTGAGCCTTAGTCTTGTATACCCGTCATTATATGATAATATACATGTATCTAATATAACACGCAGATCTATAATGAGAAACGCAGTCTTTATATATGTTATACAAATGTATGTCACTGATAATTTGTTTTTCTAGTGGATGCGTAATTTCAAGAAGACTTTTTTTTTTTTTTTTTAGATCAATTAAATTTATTTAATTGATGGTATCAGAGACATACATATGTTATACAAGTCTCTGATAGTATCCCACGGGGATGATTAGTTGGGTAAGATGTAGGCGCGGATCTAGATCCCTTACCTCCGGAAACTGGTGTGATATTAGGTTCCGACGCGACTGACAGAGCTGACGTGAGAGAGAGATAAATAGAGAGAGAGAGAGAGAGAGAGAGAGAGAGAGAGAGAGAGAGAGAGAGAGAGGTGTTTTATTTGCGAATACAACATTCTGTCACATCATGTCTGCATATTGAGACACTGTAATGTAAATATTCCTTTCTTTTAATGTTGGGAAATCAATAACTTTGTACAGATTGACAAATTGTACATGTTCAAAAAGCATTAATGGTTTAGTAATGCTTAATGTGATAAATTCCACGCGTACTGTACGGCCGTGATCCGTATGCGTTTGATTTGCCTGGCGAAGATTTAATTGGCTTAACAATATTTTCTCGACCACGATCCATGGATTATATATATATATATATATATATATATATATATATATATATATATATATATATATTCAATTCACTAGCGCTTTCTGGATTTTAACATCCATCCTCAGGTGAATACAAATATTGAATATTGGTATTCAATATTTGTATTCACTTGAGGATGTATGTTAAAATCTAGAAAGCGCTAGTGATTTGAATATATTTTGGAACTGCATATTTTCCTGCTTTTTTATTTAATCATTTCGACTGTGTGATACCAACACTTTCTATTTGTATATATTTATATATATCCTGATATAAAAAGTACTTTTAAAACTACTGCACAATTATTCAAAGTTTGGTTTGCTTGATGCCAGTTGTAAGGGCTTCAGAAACCCAACGCTTGTCACCCAGCGAAAGTTGGCTGTCGTAAACCGTGTCTTCTTCCCTAGAGTTCAGTCAAAATATATTGCACAATTGATGATGTACACGAAAGAAATTCTAATGAGAAAATAACAATAACCAGTTGAAAAGGCAGTTCAGCGGGCACTATCGGTAATTAAAGTCTAGATAAGCCTTGCATGATTTTTAATTTCCTTCTGCAGGTAAAGTCGGAGAGGTCTCACGAGGGCATACCAAATCGATGTAGAAATAGGATCTCAAAGTCCTGTGCACATTAAACACAAACTACGTCACGTACTGAAACCCCCAAATTAAAATCTTACAAATGCATGATTACAAATATTTAAAAACAATAGAATCGGAAAAAACCCCAGGAGACGAGTATTAGGATGAACACAGCGTTACAAACAATGTCAAATACATTAAGTTCGATTTCGATTGGTTATAGCACATCAAAATAGGCAGTCAATTGCTTTTCCCAATATCAGTATGAACGATATTCCGATATTCTTTTGTGTGAAATGATGCTTTTTTAGGTCTGTGAATTACCTACAGTAACACCAAAAGATCGTCGATTTACCTTTGTTCAAAAATTAATTCATCTCCATCTGCTTGTGGTAAATATTGCGATAAGCTGTTGTATTCTTTTTTAACCAATAAAGCGCCCCTGTCACATAGCAGACGATCAATAAGGGAGTGACGGAGATGTAGATGTATAGATGGGGACGCCGAAGACACGATAGTCGACATTTAGAAATGGCGCGAGTTGGACTTCTGGAATGCTTCTTGCTTCTTGTGTTACAGGATAGATATCTACTAGTGCATGCAGGTAAAGGGTTATGTTTTATTCTATGAAAAGCTAAACGAAGCAACATGTGGAATAATTGCAATTTAACATAAATATATCTTTAAGGGTATTTGGTAAAATTGTTTAAAATGGGGAAAAGATTATGAAACTAAGCTAAAACTCCAAATTAAAAACGAAGTCTATATAACCATGAAGATTAACCACGGTTCCCGTTGAACTTGTTTGTCCTTTGCAAATAACCAAAGCTTGATTAGTATCACACCGTAGTCCTTCGGCAGCACCAGGCATTGATTGCAATGAAATCGTTCTAATTAAAGTAAAGTTGGGTTGAAAATTCTTTGGTTTTTATGTCTGCAATTTGTAGAGATACGTAGTATCCAGGATATACAATGTAATATTTCAGAAGTGTATGAAAGTGTTGTTACCAAAATTTTCAAAATAGAATTAACCACCCCACTCCAAATATAATCTTAATTTGTTCTTTACACATAAAAAATGATAAAGATAAATAAATGATTAAGGAATTGATGAAATCTCTAGTGCAGGCCTATTCAGTGATAAGTTTTAGCTATCAATTACACCTCACTGGTTAAAAGATTGTAAGATACAGTGCTCAAACGATGTTTTAAATTTTTCATTTATTGTCTACCTACATTCTGTTCCAAATAAATAATGCATGGAGGAAATTATAAATTTTACAAGTTCCTCGATTCCCTTTATACGTTATGATATTCCCTCTTCTCTGAACCGAGAGCTCCATCATTTACGAGAGTCCAGCGAGATTTCTTTCACTGACTTCTATCCTAGTCAGGAATATGAATTCCAACATGTTTTTCTTGTTACATTATGCAATGGCAACATTTTTATCCAGTGCTAGAGTGAGTCTTGCACCATCGAATTTATTTATCAAGAGTTTCAAAGTAATTGCACAAGCATGCAATCTCTTTGTTGAAGAACGAAATGTATAACTGGAATCTTTCATCTTTTTCATTTGCCTGTCGTGTTGTAAATTTATGATTCCATTAGCAATTTAAGGTACCAGAATCTGATATTACAGACATATAATTCACGTTCTCTGGATACTTAGATGATAACACAACCGAATACTAATTATGCCTAGTTATATTTTCCATATAAGAAATGAGAAGACAACAATGTCCTTATAAGGCAACTAGAACAGAGTATGTCACAAATCAACAAATATCTGGTTTCCATGATTCAGTAGTTTACCCCTAACTTCATTTATCTTTTAACTTGTTGTGACATTGAAAGTCCATGATATTTCAACGATCAATAATACAAACCATTCATCCGGTACGTTAACTTTCGTAAAGTGACGTTTTTCAGGTCTTTTTTTTTTTTTTTGGTTTTATTTTGAAATGCTATATGTATTTGAAGCATGAAGATGACAGTGACCAAACCATTTTCGTTTTCTGTCTAATATTTTTGTATTCTAAACGAATGTAAAATACAATTATGATTATCACCCAATAATTCAGAGAATTATATTATTGATATTGGCGGTGGTTTATTTTAAATAGGTAAATCAATTGCATTGTTCACTCCTACAGTACAAAATGCCGTCTTTTGTGTGTTTCTCAATATGCGGAATACACAACATATGTCCGTCGCTTTGTGTCTGTGGCATGGCTGTTCAAAATCCCGTTAACAACACGTGTATTGTTACCAACACTATATGGTTTATTAATCGATAAACACAAGGAAAAATATAATTACATTATTCTTTGTATGACTAGATATTTAATTATTTCATAGCAGATTTTTAAAAATTTCTCTGAGGAAGCGAGAAGGCATTTCTGTCTCATGTTTACGTGTTGTGAAATATTTTGGTAATGATGATCTGAACGTTATTATCTCGCATCATAATGATAGATTCTGTCTTGAATACCATTTATTCACCATGTGTTGTAGAGAGAAGATCCTAAAATCCTCCAAATAATCCTCTCCAATATATTCTACTTTATTTACGTCAGCTTAGTCCTCTCCTCCTGCACATAATACCGTCTTCATTTACAAAACGAACCGAACTTTCGTTACAGGTGACCTAATTAATGTTACACTTATCCACAAATCCATAATTTAATTAATCTAGAATCTTTGGGACCAGAATTATATAAGTTTTCTATTTACAAAACGAACCAACCTTTCTTTATAGATGACCTAATTAATATTACACTAATCCACAAATCCATAATTTAATTAATCTAGAATCTTTGGGACCAGAATTATATAAGTTTTCTATTTACAAAACGAACCGACCTTTCTTTATAGATGACCTAATTAATATTACACTAATCCACAAATCCATAATTTAATTAATCTAGAATCTTTGGGACCAGAATTATATAAGTTTTCTATTTACAAAACGAACCGACCTTTCTTTATAGATGACCTAATTAATATTACACTAATCCACAAATCCATAATTTAATTAATCTAGAATCTTTGGGACCAGAATTATATAAGTTTTCTATTTACAAAACGAACTGACCTTTCTTTATAGATGACCTAATTAATATTACACTAATCCACAAATCCATAATTTAATTAATCTAGAATCTTTGGGACCAGAATTATATAAGTTTTCTATTTACAAAACGAACTGACCTTTCTTTATAGATGACCTAATTAATATTACATTAATCCACAAATCCATAATTTAATTAATCTAGAATCTTTGGGACCAGAATTATATAAGTTTTCTATTTACAAAACGAACCAACCTTTTTTTATAGATGACCTAATTAATATTACACTAATCCACAAATCCATAATTTAATTAATCTAGAACCTTTGGGACCAGGTTGATATAAGTTTTCTATTTACAAAAACAACCGACCTTTCTTTATAAATGACCTAATTAATATTACACTAACACACAAATCCATAATTTAATTAATCTAGAATCTTTGGGACCAGAAATATATAAGTTTTCTATTTTATGTGAGAAAAATTCAAAGGTTCCCAAAAACATTCCTGCGCATATACAACTGTACTACCATTACCAGCATTTATCACTGTCTAAATTCTATGTTAAGTCCATTTGTGTGAAGGTGTTTCTTCCTCATTTTACCGATAGCCCATAAAAAAAACACCACAGAGTGTATTGATGATCACAATCATTCCTTGCGTTAACGAATTGCAAATAAATATTGTAAATACGTCCATCCTACACATGGGAAGACTAGGTCTCTGATTAATTAAACCTTTTAAAAGTCACCTTTTAGCTAATGCATGACATCCAGTGGGAAGAGATTGCAGGGAAGACTCCATCATAATGAAACACCATACAGAACGAAGCTTTATAAACCTCCTCTTTATCAAATAAAACAGCTGCAGATATCATTCATAGGACCCGTCGTACTGTTTAATAATAAAAACAAAGCAATATAGTATCATGAAACCTTATTTATCATTTTTAAGACACAGGTAAATCAAGGAGCAATTTTAAGTACATGTATGTATATGTCTCAGATACTTTTGAAAAATGCATAGAACCATCATCAGCCGAGAATCCAGGAGTCCTGTTAATTGACAAAATTTTACACTATAATGATTTTCACCGAACATTTCTTATTAAAGAAAATCAATGAATTATCTAGTAATATTATCAAGCAAGTCATGAAGGTATACGTGTTTTTATATGTATATATGTGGTAGATTCTGCAAAATAAATGCATCTATTATAAATATCGATTCTCCCGTATTCATATTGAAAGTCTTTTTATTTATTTACTTATTTATTATTATTTTTGCCGTTGTTAACTACAGTGAAAAAAATAAGTATTATTATAGGTGTTATTTCTAACATGTTTAATCGCCACAGTTATAACTGGAAAGAAATTGTGAATGTGAAGAAAACAGTGAATCTAACAGTACGATAAAATCTTGCGTTTTGTCCTTAGAATGACACATCGTTCGGAATTCCGTGAGATTCACACATATTTGATGACCGCGTCTGGTTGCCTCTCTTTTGTAGTATATGTAAGTTTACCTGGACTAGCCTAATGTTGTCGTGAACCAGCTTTTGATGTCGACCTAGACCATCTTAATGTTGACCTTATCGATTAAGGCCGACTGTAGACATCGTTACAGCTCATTGTTTAACTCCGTTGTGATCTTTTACACGTGCCATGAAATCTAATCCAATTTAAAGGTGATTGTTATTCATTTAGGTTTCATTAAATCAAAGATCAGGGTCATTGGCGCAATATATCGCGAGTAATTTTGTGATATCATCACTTTGTGTTGTAGGTGCTGTTAATTAATTGTTTAATTACGATAACTTCCTTATATGGTTTAGATTCGGGTTTTTTTATGGTGTTCTGATCAGGTCATTTTGGTACTTTGTTCCTTCGCCTATAGGACAAAACTGCGAAAGAATGAATCTGTGAGTGTAAAGTGTAAAAAATTGTAACCAACAAAGCGTAGGTGCAGAATTGCGAGGGATCGCACTATTTAAGAGGTGAATTCAAGTCGATGAATTATGAAGGGAATTGAAATTTGCAGATCCGTATAAGGATACACTTAATGTGTGTACAGTCATTGTATCAAGATCACGCAAGTTAATAAAAACAGACCCCATTTTTTCTGGTTTCACACATGTGTACCAACAACTCCCGATGGCAAAAAGTGAAGTTGCGAAGGCGAAGGGACGAAAGTGCACCTGCGAAGGAGCGATATTAATTTCACTTCGTTGCGTTTTCGCCCCGCAGTCTGACCATTTTTGATCCCTCGCAATTTCCCTCATTCACCCTAAATGCGAGGGAGTGAGTAACCTGATCGGAACACCACAATTTTGTTCGAATTTGAATCGAGGATCTCGGCGTCACTTAATTCCTAAATCCTTTGGAGAGCAGTAAGGGTAAGTTTATCCAATTGCATGTACACTGTACATGTAAACGATCTATGATGTCGCGGTACGTAGATTGTTTATACCATAATCCGGCTCCGAAGGGGATGTAAGGTTAAAGGAAAATCATGTAGACATTTTCTCAAAAAACCACAAGGTTACATTTTCTTATATCTTCATGTAAGCATAAGATTTCAATACTTTAATGCAGTGAGTTTGTGGCGCCAATATAAACCGGAAAGTTAGGATTCCCAGCCACGCAGGTGTATTCCTTAGAAACAGTGAGGTTTGTTGAATGCATCAGTTTTCTATCTATTTCAATTTAGCGATGAAGATTGCCCAAAGCATTAGGTGGTTCCTAGAGAAAAAAAACCCGAATTTGTTTCTCGCCTCGATTATTTTACATAAAATATAGCAGTCGACTTTTTGAATGCTTAGTAAGCGTGTAAACTGACATTGAGAATTTGAAATACTGATTTGAATACTTGAAATCACCAATCGTCAACATATCCGTGTCCATTAAAAGATCCTCTTACGTACATACAAGGCGCAAAACAGTTTAACACCAGCCTACCTTAAAGACATAGCTAATCGAACCTTCTTACTTAAGAGTAAAACTGCGTACTCAACAAAAACAGGCGGTCTGAAATTGTTGCAGCCACCCTATGGAACGTTTTGAATGCCCTTTGACCAAACCAGTGTCTTCTATGAATTTGTAATCTGGTGAGCGTCTTCGCATCTAAATTCGATTGTGATTCCGTTAGATGTATTGTACAAAAATTACAGATATGAATCACTCTTATGATGTAGTTCATGACATCACAATACCTCTCAAACAATAACATGTTCCAGAACATTTTTCTCTTATGAAATTCTATATGCATTTACCTTATAAATATTTTGTTTTGAAACCCCCCCAAAAAACAGCCACATTATTTTGAAATAGTAAGACATATCACGGAACTCCCTGTAAATGCTGACATTTAACAGGTTTCTTTTCTAAGATATAGGATTTTAAATTAAGGTGAATGGCAATTTCCCAAACTTTTGTGTCACAGTTTGTATTGGGAATTATAAACATGAAAAGATGACAAAGTTGAATTTCTGACAAAACATTAGATCTGAATGTAAATACGGATTGTTATAATAATTTTTTTTTTCAGAACAAATGTCAGCTCGCGAGGCCCTGGAGTATGTGGCCTATGTGGAGAGCAATAATTGTACCGTAGGAACAGGAAATTCTCTTCAGCTCCAATTTGACTCCACGGTGTGGAGTACATATGCACTCGCTGCTGTGCGAACTTCTAACTTTCTCTCAAAATTTATCACTGATAACAACAACAACATGTCTTCAGTCTCAGAAAATATACTGTACTCTCTTGTCACAAACAATGTCCATCTGGAGTCGGTGATATTCGGGTCCGCCATTGCCTTTGAGCCTGATGTCTCTCTCTCCTATCCGCTTTTCTGTCCTTACGCCTACAAAGTCACAGACAAAAACTCCACAGTGACTGTGAATGCCATCGACCTTTCCGTCTATTATAACTACACCGACCCAGAGACGGAATGGTACCACACTCTCCGTTTCCAAAACTACTCCAACATTACCATAGTGACCGACCAAGTTCAGTTCAGGTATATATGTACGCCAAATAAAGATTTTCAAGAAAAATGATGAAAAATCATTTGTTACAATTTTCTCTACTATAGTCTGTACCAGTATGATTTAAATGAAAATATATAAATCAAACGTTTGATTGTGTATTTTATGACGTCATAAGACAGCAAAAAATGAAGTCATTTACATAAAAAAAATCTCCAAACTAGAGTAGTTTGAGTTTGTTCAGAGGCTGACTGTCCACGGGCAAGTCAAAGATTGAAGGACACTCGGAACTTCTCTTCCAACCTTTATCATGAATTCATGATGATACGTTCGTGAATATATTTTTAAAAGATAATTAAGGTTATCAAAGGAATAGATGCGACATTAGTCATTCCTGACCCAAAAGGTTTAAAAGGTTCTTTGATTTATTTTGAAATTTTGTTGCTTTTGTGTTCAAATACTTGAAACAAAATGAATTATTTTAACCAAATTGACTAATGTGTTCGAATCAGATCACAAACTTTTGGACGCACGCACACGCTTTCTTTGAAAATTGTCAGAGATATCAACTGTTCAAGAAGTAATGGGTCATATGTGCAGCACAGAGTTATGATAATATTGAGATTCAATAAGGTATTTTAATTTGATTGCTGTTTAGTATGCGGTCAATACCTTTCTGTTCAGAGACAAACAGGCGGGGGGATGGGGTGCTGATTTTAGCCGTTTGAAAGAGAATGAAGGGAAATGCAGGGATTTGTGGCGTTTACATATAGTAAATTCTTGATACAGCTCTAGAATGCATAATTCAACTACTGGTATTTGATTGAATAATAGCTGTTTGAGTTTAACATCCCTTTGAGAATATTTATCTCATTTAGAGACGGTCTCGCCTTCTAGACAAATTCATGCCATCACATCTGCTATAAACTCGTATGTTATGTTTAAAATCCATGGTCAAAATTAGGTCAGACGGCTGTTATGTTCAATTGAAGTTTATTACTGTGGTTGATGCACTACAGTTATACACACAACTGTAGATCCAGTCAATACATTTACGATATAAAAAAATCATTATAACGGATGCAACATATGTCAATCAGATAAGACAGGAAATAAAAAAAAATCATGAGACCTACTAAACCGGATGTCTCATAGACACTCTCTGTAGCATCTTAAAAAACAATCGTACCTCTCGAGTACCGAAATAGAATTAATAAGATACATATATTTTGTAAGTCATTATGTGTGCAATATTGTATTCATTGCCCAAATATCGTATTTTTTTTTATTTTCCCATTCTTGCATATATTATTTTGAGCTACCATGCGACAATCTAATAACCGAAAACATTGGACTGATTTTAGCTTTCAAAGTCCATGCCTTCCTGTAATGAAATTGTGTTGTTTGCCAAAACTTCATTGTCAACAGCATAAGAATTAAAATCCAATTCTGAGCAAAGCATATTTTTGTTGATTACATTCCATTCAAACAGTTTATCAATTAAGTTAATGGTAGTTGTCGACAAGAATAGAATTACCTTACTCCAACGAGATTGTATAGAGTTCTAACTAACCATCGTACATTGCCGGTCACATCTTTTAAAATGTTTTTCTCTCGAAAATATTTCATCTTAGAAGTGGGAACTCCCTGCGGCCCGCTGTTGACGTCATCCAACCGGTGGCGAGTCTAGAAGACGGGCGATGGACCAACCCTTACTATGACTGCGGGGGCGGAAACATTTGGATGGTGACGTACTCGTCGCCATTCTTCGGACTGTCATCAGATCAGCGGTCTGTCATCTTTAGGTAATTCTCTAAGGCTCCAGTATTCTGTCGCTCCTCAAAACTTTTTGAATTCCGCTTCTAACGTTTCTTTAGTTCATCTAATATAAGCTAGGAATGAACTTTTGATTGAGTTAGGGATACTTAAACAAGGAGAAACCTATTTAAAGCTTTTATCATTTTAAACTGACAGAGTAGTATATAGATCATACAAAGTTCCCCAACAGTGATATTTGTTTTTGTTTAAAAATTCAAAGCAGATCTTTATATTTTAGATATATATATGAATATAAATCTTTTTTGAACAGCTGTTAGAATAGAACTTTTATATCTTAGATATATGTTTCGATATTAATTCTTTGGCGTTGTCAGCAAAGCTCTTTTATATTCTTAATAAATGTTTAAATTCTTTGTAGCTGACAGAACTTGATATAAGTATTTTATATTTTAGATATATATATTTTTTTATATTAATTCTTTGAAGTTAACTATTGCTACTGGGTTTGTTTTTTTTACCGGAATCTATTATTGAAAGTACTAATTCAAAATGGTTGGTGAATTAACTTTTTTTTTTTTTTTTTTTTTTTTTTTTTTGTGTTTGTTTGCATTAGAAATAATACGCACTAGGCACTAGTAATGAACAAAATGGAAGGATAAAACATGAAGCAATGCAATTCTGTCGTATATATATATATATATATATATATATATATCAGTAATTATACTGGTACATAATTTCAATTACTGAGGATTCCGAGATTTTTCTTAAAATATTTCATTTTGAAAAATTCGATGTAGAGTTAGAGATTTGTATGTCTCCTAAACAATTTTGCCTTTCCATGGTATCTGAGAATTCGATGCATTGTTGCGTATTTAGATGTTTGCTAAACAATCATACCTTTCTATTTCACCTGAGAAATGTTATGTAGAATTGAGGATTTGGAGTCATTTGTTCTGTTCTATGAGCAAAACGATGCAAATGCTAATGGACGTATGCCGTGCTTGCACAGGAAAATTCTACTATACACTAATTAAACCAAAATTAAAAGACGAAATTATACATCCTTTGAACATTAACCCAAAAAATATCGATGTTTTCTGAAGTCAGCATTCCGTACCACTAAACGAAGGACTGCAACTTGCAGTGAATGAAGAGGCCGAGAAGATCTTTTAACTGTACTCTGTTAGGTAAAGTTATTAAAATGAACGAAAACAAAATAATTACCATCATCAGAGATAAATGGATCGAGAGAGCAATACATCAGTTACATTTAATGGATATCAAACTAAATAAACGAAACATAATACTCATCAAGCATGTCTATAAAGTATCATGTAGTTCAATGACTTTAAGAAAATCACCGATGACTTCCTTGTCATTCCTTGTTTTTGGCTTTTTGTTTCTTCTCTACGTAAAACAGAATGAAATCTTAGAACAAATGATAACTCCGAATGCTTACGAGGTTCATTAGGATCGTCAGAATGATTCTTAATGAAGAAAAACTTGACAGATCATAGGAATCTTAGGACAAACATAAACACTTGATATGAAAGTATATTAAAATATATATACCTTTGATGTTTCAGAGGCGTGGCAACTATTGACATCGAACTTACCAATATAGATGTTAACCAATGCGACTCTGACTTGTCGTCTGCCAAAGGAGCCTTAGATATTTTTAGAGGAACTCACAACTGTCAACCAACTACTGTAGTAAGACAATTCAAACATAGATTTAAATTGGAGAAGCGGGACTCTAGGTGTATTTGAATTCAAGCTTACATTTTGTACAATGTATTTATAATATGAAAGCAAAGAATAGAAAGAAAACATCGAGAAAACTTGATTGTAATCCTCTCAAAGAAGCGCTTGTCTCTCAGTCACTTCATGTAACAAACGAACAACACAGTACATGCACGGCGACACGATTATTTATTATAAATACAATATGTCGACAGGGGATGCTTACTCCTTCCAGGCACCTGATCCCACCTCTGGTATATCCAGGGGTCTGTGTTTGCCCAACTCTCTATTTTGTATTCCTTAAAGGAGTTATGAGATTGATCACTGTTTGTTATCTTCACCTTTCATCTTTAACATCATTGGAAAAGCTAGACATCGTGGTCTCTACCACGATTCTTCTCATGCTTTGTTTTCTTGTTCAATATCACTGACCATTAGTTATTACCTAACACTGGAAATCAGTAGTGGTCAACCAAATGCTTTCTTGTTAAGTTGTTGGAATTTCAAGTGCGAGATAATATGTATCAGAGTTTACCAAGCGGAAGGGCCAGATGCTATTCTCGTCCTGAGCGCCAAATATAGGTCAAAATTTGTGGTACTTCACCTAAAGGTTGTGACTCTCTACACGAGTGAAAAATTCTCGAGTGGGATGTAAAACAATTTCTCTATGCTTTATTAAATATTAATACATAGGGCATTTATGTTTATTTAAGAATTCATTGCAATCTTTTTGCGTCATAAAATACTACGGTATTTCAAATGCAGTGTGCATCTTGTATGATCCTAAAGCTCTACATTCAGATGCACACTCTCAGAAGTCTCATAAAAATGGCGGAGATCTCGCAAAGTCACGTGTCGTTGATCTGAGATTACGAACTTACGTAGATTATCTCAATTCTATCGAAGTCTTGTGGACCCTTACACAGTACAGTGCGTCACATTCTGCTTGCATATCAATATGACTAATCATGACCCTGCTGTTCTTGAGAAGAATTTTTAAGGATGTTTCTTGATCATGATTTGAACAAACTTGAATCTGCATTACCTGGGGATGCTTGCATGTGAATATGACAAATTCTGATCCTGTTGTTATTGAGAAGACAATTTCGAAAGATAAAACTTTGATCCCCTATTGTGGTCCCACCCTACCCCTTGGGGGCACAATTTGATTGAGCGCGAATCTGCACTACCTGGGTAAGCTTGTAAACCAATATGGCTGATCATGGTGCTCTTATTCTTGAGAAGATCTTTAAAGATATGTTTCCCTATATCTTTGATCCCCTATTGTGGCCTCGTCCTACTCCCGGTGGGACAATTTGAACAAACTTAAATCTACATTATGTCAGGAAGCTTTTAAATAAATTTTTATTTTTCTGGCCCTGTAGTTCTTGAGAAGACCCCCACCCTATCTTTGCCTTGTCTTGAGAAGACCCCCACCCTATCTTTGCCCTGTCTTGAGAAGATCCCCCACCCTATCTTTGCCTTGTCTTGAGAAGACTCCCCACCCTATCTATGCCTTGTCTTGAGAAGACCCTCACCCTATCTTTGCCTTGTCTTGATCATGGCAATGTATACGGTGATATTGATGCACACTATTACTCATTAAATATGTTGTTGATCCTACAACCTTGCTTCCGCCATAGTTTGCGTGGATTTCTTGTAGACAAGCTTTTAAGACATTTAATTTGAAAAAAAAACCCGGGGGAAATCTGTATTGAAATGAAAATGGCACAGTAGGAAAGTAAAAATCTTCAAAACTCTGTTAGACCCAAAGTGGTATTACCCTGATTTTTTACTTAATAATCCCCATGTAACATTGTCATTTGATATTATTAAAAAGGATATTAGAACAACATGATATTGTACAAAATTCTAATCTCGAACACAATGATAAAATATTTCACCATCTGTGTATAGAAAATATTTCGCTATATGTTTGACCCCCCCCCCCCTTTTTAGCTCATATTAATCCGAGATTCCTCTGACTCTTAACCCCGCTTTTATTTTGTGACTTCTGCGGGGGAGAGTCAGAGCGGACTCCATATTGAAAAGTGGGAATTCAGCGACACCAGCTGGTATCGCTGCTTTACCTACCTCTTACAACTTTATTTCGCGGACCCATCTTCCAAGACGCGAGGATTCAGTTATCGGAAGATTATTCTACAAATACATCATGATTAATACGATGCTATCGCCGTTTAAACGATGGAATTTTGTGTTTACATGTGCTGACGTCATGCGCAAAGAAATCAAATGGCGAGGCGGCGACCTAATTCAAGTGATGCTCCATTTGTCGGTGTTAGGGCCGTTTAAACGGCGATAGCATCGTATTAATCATGATCTATTTATAGATTTATCTTCCGTTAACTGAATTCTCACGTCTTGGAAGATAGATCCGCGAAATAAAGTTGTAAGAGGTAGGTAAAGCAGCGACACCAGCTGGTGTCGCTGAATTCCCACTTTTCAATATGGAGTCCGCTCTGACTCTCCCCCGCACATGTCAAATATATAAGCGGGGGTAAGAGTCAGAGGAATCTCGGATTAAGCTCATATGTGCAAAGGCTCAAGTGAGCTTTTCTGATCTGAATTTGTCCGGCGTTTGTTGTTCAAATTGTGGACCCCGGAAGTAGGGTGAACCACAAAAAGGGATCAAAGTTTGACCTGAGGATGTATGAAAAAATCTTAAGATCAGCAGGGTCATTATTAGCCATATAACGTGCAAGCATACTTAGCGCAGATGCAGATTCTAGTGTATTCAAAATCATGATCCCCGGCTGTAGCTCCGGGGGTAGGTTGGGGCCACAATGGGGGATCAAAGTTTTACACAAGAATTTATCTTTAAATTTCTAAACATCTCATTTCTTCTCAAGAACAGCGGGGTCGTAATTAGTCATATTGATATGCAAACATACCCAGGTAGTGCAGATTTAAGTTTATTCAAATTATGATCCCTGGGTGGGGTTAGGTATGGGCTACAGTAGGGAATCAAAGTTTTACATAAGAATTTAAAAGGAAACGTCCTTAAAAATCGTCATCTCAATAATAGCAGGGTCATGATTAGTCATATTGATATGAAAGTATTTACAGGTAGTTCAAATTCAAGTTTGTTCACATCAGAGTCCCAGGGGTAGGGTGGGGCCACAAAAGGTGATAAAAAGTCAATATGAGATATACAGGACATTGATAAAACAAATTCTTTTCAAAAGCAGCAGGGACACATCGAAATCCAAATTTTCCGAAGTTGTATTGATTCAAGTTTTTTTTTATGCCCCCGTGACTATAGTCGCTGTAGCTACCTAAACAGGTTTTGATTAAGCCTTACACAACTTCATGACTTGACATCCGATGATCAAATGCTTATGTCAATTATTTTTTAATTGTTATGGATCCTGATTATCATGTTAACATAAAAAAAACCTAAAGGTTATTTTTAGATTGAATAGTTGTTATGCTCTCACAAATGTTCTAGTTTTTAAACTATAAGTCCTTCACAAAAACATCTTTTATGTCACTTTATAATACGTTATAGAGATTAAGAAAGTAATAGGATCTCTTAACTGATTTGATACGCAAGAGCTTGCAGTCTCGTTTAAAGTCAGCATTTCACAAATTCTATGGTCGTTATAACGATCTAGTTTGGCAATACAACCTATCATTAGGTCAAATGCTGTCTGACGTGTTTCATTCCGAATGATAGACCGTTCTTGGCACACTGATTTTGACTACGGATAAATCCGTTTACCTGATCAAGATATAGGGCTCTCAGCGGGTGTGACCGATCGACAGGGGATGTTTACTCCTCCTAGGCACCTGATCCCATCTCTGGTGTGTCCAGGGGTCCGTGTTTGCCAAACTATCTATTTTGTATTGCTTATATGAGGTATGAGATTGATCACTGCTCGTTATCTTCACCTTTCATATGAGACATAATAATCGTGGATAATTTGTGGATGAATCTAACATTCTGAATTCATCGACCTGAAGAGCCAATAGTCAGAAAGCAATATGACTTTTGGCCAGTTGCACAAAAATGGTATTCTTAAGTGAATAGCATGTTTACCGTAGTAGCATTTAGATCAATTTAAATCCCCGTGATCGGCAGTGGTTTTATGTGAGAGGGTATGGTGGTCGTCCGCTAGGACACGTGGGTTTCCTCCGGTGTCCTCCCATACAAAGCCCACTAGCTCAAACATCCGTACAAGTCGGTAGATAGCTAGTATATAGCTAATGTTTATTGTTGATTATGCATATCCGATTTTTAAAATAAAGATTAAATGCACTTAGGGGTTAGGAAATTTATTAGTTATGTCGGGGGCACATGGGGGTATAATTACTCATAGATCCGAACCCACCACTACCTGAGCGTGGTGGAAAATAAATTTGCCTATTTTTATGCACTTCCAGTTGTAAAATACTAAATGTTAGCCCCTAGTTTCGAATGGATCTCTACTAATTTGCATGGAATGGAACCCATTTCCCTGGAAAATCTATGGATTCGCGCACATATGAATACAGTAACTGGGATCGCTCTAATTGTAGCACCGTCAACATACTAAAAATATCGAACCCGATTCAAATATGGCCGGTCAGGCATACTTTCGTAAGTTCCTTAAGATCTAGTGGTCTGCTTTTGAGTCGAGGCAAGCTACTGACTGACGGGTTAATAGTGCGGGGGGTTCAACAGTCTCGCTTAAAGTCAGCATTTCGCAAATTATATGGTTGTTGTGGCGATCTGGTTTGTCAATGCAACCTGTCATTGGGTCGGGTGCTATCTGGCCTGTTTCGTATCGATTGTTGGACCGTTCTTGGCACACCGATTTTGACTGCGGATAACTCCGTTTACCTGATCAAGATATAGGGCTCATGGCGGGAGTGACCGGTCGACAGGGGATGCTTACTCCTCCTAGGATCCCACCTCTGGTGTGTCCAGGGATCCGTGTTTGCCCAACTCTCTATTTTGTATTGTTTGTGGGAGTTATGGGATTGATCACTGTTCATTATCTTCACCTTTCATGTTTTAGATTATTTCGTCATACATGTATGATAAACGAAAAGTCTCGCCTCGGGAAATAGTTGCTGTCTTGGGGGACACAAAATAAGTATACAAAAGAACAAAACCGTCGAAATTCGGGTCCTGTTGAATTTAGGACCTTCTACCATACATGTATGTACCAGTTTCAGTTTCATGTTATGTCTCGTTTCAGTGCGTATTTACGCCAGGCAAAGGGTTTACTCGAGGTGCCTACATGTGTGAGTGTGCCCCAGGGTACTTCTTCCCGGACATTCACGCGGCAGAGAAATATTATAACGGCAGCGACATTGAGGAGGACATCACAACGAACAATAGGACTCTGATGACGTCATCAACGCGATACAGATGTAGTCGGTGCGCACCCGGATGTGACGTGTGCACCGACGCTTCTCCGTGTATCTTCACCAGAAACGTTTATATTAAGGCCATCATTCTCGTCTTGACCATCATCACTATCTTTGTTATCATCATCGTATCGGTGATCATATTTCATCTGAGAGAAAGCAAGGTATCAACTTAAATCTTAAAAAGTGTAATTAACCAGAGTTTGATGGGGTCTTATTTTGTAATGGCATATTTTCACGACATCTAATTAGAATAGTCTCCATATGAGTGAAAAATTCTCGAGCGAGACGTTAAGCAAGATACAATCAATCAATCAATTAGAATATATTCATTAACAAGAAATGGTGACTACGGCTGCTGCTGTTGTAGAGATGACATCTAATCGGTTTTACCACCACACTAAAAGCATAAATTTCGGTGACGGTAGTTAAGGGTACCCGATAATATCACCAATGACCATCAGTCGTCAGGTATTATAATTGTCCATTTCAGGTAATTAAAAGCGGAAGTCCAATTTTCCTGCTATTGATGTGCGCCGGAAGTACCTTGATGTGCCTTCAGGTAATCACTCATGCCTGTTTTGTTCTTTTATTTCTTCCATTGAAGGACAGACTGTTAAAGGAGAAAAAACCATTAAATAGATATTCCAAAGTGGTACCTAGCCTTATATATGTGATCAATTATGATTTAATTATGAATATCGACTTGGATTAATAATAAAAAAAAAAAACTCAGTCTGTAAATTCAATCTCCATTATTAACTTTGTGTGTCATTCAGATCAATATATTTACTTTTAATCAACTAGGCTGTGTCCTGATTATTACGTATTGTCTATTGCAGTTGTTTGTGATGTTTCCCGACGCAGACGATATTCTATGTAAGGTACTGCCCTGGCCGTATCACGTGGGCTTTGTCATGCTCTATGGATCCCTTCTACTAAAAACATGGAGGTTAGTTTAGTAGAGGAATTTGCCATTGATAACCAGAATACGTAATGGACGAAGCAGCTCTAGGTGTCTCAAGATATTAAACATTAGTGTCAACTACAACACACCGTCATTGTAAACTTTATCGATAATGACAGGCCAAGGTTGCAGATTGTATCCTCGTAAAATTGCCTTAATGTGTGTAATAATCATCAAATAAGATTTCGGGGGGGGGGTGGGGGGGGGCATCTAGAAATCAGATCACTATAACGCACCAATTAATAACTTATGAATTATATGGAAAGTTTAAGATACATGTACTAGTTTGAACAATAATATTTTGAAATTGAAAACTTTGAAATTTACTTATCTAGTTTATTAAAAAATGCAGTTTTGGTATGAAATCTCAAAGAGGGGGAGGGGGTTAAACCGCTGTGGGATTCAAACTTACGATCTACGGATCAGTAGCCTCGTACATTAACACGCTGAGCTAATCACTCAGGTAACGCATTTTAAAAGGACAAATACTGTGATTGAATTTCTGTTTTGATAGGAAGTCAGCCACTGAGAGGATATGTGATTCGTTTAAAGCTTCTGTCATCTTTTTCTTTCGGAAACCATCGCGATTTTCTGTAAATATAAGTCCTGGTATTTTATTTATACATCAAACCATTCTTGACACTCTTCTTTTGATACTAATCGTAAAGGTGTTATAAAGGAAGTCATAATGGGCGTTAGGTTTGTTTACGGCCAAAGGTTTCAAAATAAAGTCTCTGTAGTGTATATCATATTGATCAAGACATTCGTTCCCCACCTCTTCTGGTATCCGACTTCAGAACATCATAATTGAATTATTGTTTCGCACACGCATATCTTTACTATGTACTGTAAGAGGAAATCTGTGGATGTCGTATCAAATGAACAAAATCATAGTCACGGAAAAGACATTCAAGTTTCCTGCAATACTGTCATACATTGATTGTATATTGTTTAACGTCCCTCTCGAGAATCTTTCACTCATATGGAGACGTCACCATTGCCGGCGAAGGGCTGCAAAATTTAAGCTTACGGCCATTGAACAGGGAGGGGTCTTTATCCTGCCACACCTGCTGTGTCACGGGGCCTCGGTTTTTGCTGTCTCATCCGAACCGAGGCCCCGTGTCACAGCAAGTGTGGTGCGATAGAGATCCCTACTTGCTCAAAGTCCGTCAGCGCCGAGCATAGGCCTAAATCGAACGCTCTAGCCATTGAGTCACGTGATTGGTATATGCTAGCAGCTGACATTCAATGCACAGGCACTCGACGTTTTAAATATCTATAATAAAAAAAAGTGTCTTCCTGTAAACATAATATTGACAAGGTATACCACGCCGCCATCTTGGTTTTCGTTTTTACCAGCTGCATGCTTGAAAATTTCGGCGAAAAGTTCGATATAATACAATAATTAGAACCCTACCGTTTAGAAGCAACTCTGTCAAGGTCTTACCTCTCGCATCGTCATGGTGAACTGGAAATAAAGTCCATTTATCGGCTATAATCAACCGTCAAACATCGTCTACTGCTTCTCAAATGCGAGAAATCGCTGAAAGGTGGACGTACGTCGACATAATTTTGGGATAGCGCTTTTTTCATTGGTCGATAAAATTAAAAATAGTAAATATTATAATTAGCAGTAAATATGTTCTAGTGAGCGAAGTAATAGATCTTGAACATTATTCTATTAATATATACTTTATTTATTTTTTTAAACGTTAAACATGATAACTTCACTTATTCATGCATTCGTTTCTGTTGAAAGTAAATTTCATAACGTAATAAGAAAAATTCACACACATATGCACGCGCGCCTACACGTGGGTATACTCTCAAACGTACACAGTAACATTTATACATCCATGCAAATGTCCTGTCCTGCTTATCTGTAAATTTTCAGTGTTGTCACAATGGGTGACAAAACGTGGGTTGGAGTCGAAGCGGGGCGGGGGGGGGGGGGGGGGGGGGGGGGGGGTCATGAACATTTCCAATGTTATTTGGTAATGTGATAGATTTACTAAATTTGCCGTGCCAGCCTGTCCCGAAACCACACAATTGTGCCGAGTTTTATTGTTTGCAGGACTGCAACTACCCTGCATTCAGTGCCCCCCCCCCCCCCCCCGGCACAAGCGTCAGTGGGTACATTGGCAAGGGAATTCTCATTTGCATAATGATGTCAACTTCCGTCCCTAGATCAGGATTTATCGCATTTTGAGGAGCAGTAGACGATAGTTGATGCTTGATTATATCTGATCAATGGACATTATTTCGAGTTTTCCATAACGATGCGACAGATAAGATATTGAGAGAGTTGTTGCTAGACGGTATAGGGTTCTAATTATTGTATTATATCGAACTTTTCGCCGAAATTTTCAAGCGATGCAGCTGGTAAAAACGAAAACCAAGATGGCGGCGTGGTATACCTTGTCAATATTATGTTTACAGGAAGACACTTTTTTTTTATTATAGATATTTAAAACGTCGAGTGCCTGTGATTCAATGTGCTTCATGACACAGGGGCTAAGCCCGTTTTGGGCCCGAAGCCTGTAATACCATAAATATAGAAAGGGGTCTAACTCTGACCCAGATAAAAAACTAACCACTCGCTTCAAATGCCTAAAAAATCTTAAATTAGGTGAGCTATGCGTAATTTGCCGGTCTCCTTGGATAGATTAATGTTTTAATTACTTGCATGCCAAATTTCAAGTCACAGGTTCTTAAAATAACAAAGATATACGCCATCGTTCTCTCGATTCCACTTGTTTATTTTTACTAGGACATTTACCGGTCCAGGTCACGGAGTAGTTTCTCGCCTATGACAACAGCGAAATTCAGACTAGTGTGGAAGATTTCGAACCTGTCAATTAAAATTTCACATCAATTATACGCTACTTACTTCCTCATACCTTAATAAAGTTCTCTATGTTCGCTGTATCTGGGTCGCTTATTTTACAAAACATCAACTCCTGACTCTAACTGCCATTTTGAGAAACGCACTAAAGACCCGAAATATCTAAAACTTTAAAGAAGGGGGAAATGGGTAAAAATAATCTAAATGAAATAGAATAAACAAAAACAAAAAATTAAGAAAGCCAACAAATAATGATCCATTTCCTTCTCTAGATGCAATATCACAAGAATAATGTTTTGATCAATTTTAGGTATTTGAGATTTTAAGTCTATCGGGTATTTAGTGCTTTCATTAAAATGGCAGATCTTGTCAACAGTTGATGCTGCTGAGGAAAAACAAGTCATGTAACGTCTACACGAAGAACATTATTAAAGTATGAGGAAGTAAGTAGCGTATAATTGATGTGAAATTTTAATTGACAGGTCCGAAATCTTCCACACTAGTCTGAATTTCGCTGCTGTCATGGGCGAGAAACGACTCCGTGACCTGGACCGGTAAATGTCCTAGTAAAAATAAACAAGTGAAATCGAGAGAACGATGACGTATATCTTTGTTATTTTAAGAACCTGTGACTTGAAATTTTGCATGCAAGTAGTTAAAACATTAATCTCTGCAAGGAGACCGGCAAATTACGCATAGCTTACCTAAATTAAGATTTTATAGGCATTTGAAGCGAGTGGTTAGTTTTTTATCTGGGTCAGAGTTAGACCCCTTTCTATATTTATAGTATCACAGGGTTCGGGCCCAAAACGGGCTTAGCCCCTGTGCTTCATGAAGTATGCGGGCGTGAAGTATCGCATTTCCTACCCTCAAGCTTTTTCATAAGTGAAATTTTATTTTTTATATTCACGTATTACTTTCATTTTTGTCGGAATCCCCAGCCGTTGAAATAGACGTACTATATTTATCAAGATTCATACGCGCATTGTCAACAACATAGATATTTTCATGAGGAAATGCTATTGTTACAATTTGTAAAAAAAAAAATACACTTTGGAATTGTGAATATATATACAAGTATATTATATATATGTAAAAATGGCATTCAGAATTATAGCATGATGTGTATTGTAAAACTTATACGGTACCAATTTTGATGCACCAGATGCGCATTTCGACAAATAATGTCTCTTTAGTGATGCTAAAGCCGAAATTTTGGAAATTCGAAATCACAATAAACTTGTAAGAGCTAAAAGGAAAACTAGAGTGCCAAAAAACTAGAGCCAAATTCGTCCAAGGATAAGAGCTATGCATGAGGGAGATAATCCTTAATTTTGAAATGAATTTCTAAATTTTATCCCAGCAATTAAATAAACATCCGTATTTTCAAGCTAGTAACGAAGTACTTAGCTACTGGGCTATAGAGATGTGTATGTGATGTAATTGGAATTGTCCGTTGTTGTTTGCAGGATATCAGTGATATTCAGACAGGGTCAGTTTAAACGAGTGCATTTGCCAGACAAAACGCTCATTCGTCGATTCGTCCCCATCGTTGCTATAACAGTTGGTTATCTGGTAGCCTGGTCATCAGCAAATAGAAACGCTACACAAACCAGGGAAACCAATTCCGGATTAAAGTTCAGCATGTGCACGGAGAACTGGTGGTCATACTCCGCCTATGGATGTAAGGAAGTATAATTCACAATAGACTAACATTGAACAGGCCTTTTTCATTAGATACATGTATATGAAAAGCTATTTCTAATCATGATTTGTCGGCGATTAGGTCTTCAGAGTTTATGTTGTGTTCTTTCATATACTGACTTACCTAGAGATTGCAAGGGCCATTAAAATCAAGGACGCGATGACTTTTTATCATTTTACATAAGTTATAACTGGCAGTTGTAGAATCACATTATGAAAGTATCAACCATGTTTTTTGGTATCTATGACGATTTGGTTGGCATGGTAACCTTCCCTTTTCAACCTTCCGTAATAAATGTTACGGCCATTTCAGATGATGCATCTATTGACAATTATAATTTTCATTCGTATGTCGATTCGATATATCCCAGTGAACTCCAAATAAAAGACACCACAGAGTCATCCACTTCTGCTTCATACTTAGATATTTTATTGATAGACTAAGTAGATGAAAGGTGAAGATAACGAACAGCGATCAATCTCATAACTCCTACAAGCAATACAAAATAGAGAGTTGGGCAAACACGGACCCCTGAATATACCAGAGGTGGAATCAGGTGCCTAGAAGGAATAAGTATCCCCTGTCGACTGGCCAAACTCGCAGTGAGCCCTATATCTTGATCAGGTAAACGGAGTTATCCGTAGTCAAAATCAGTGTGTCAAGAACGGCCTAACAATCGCCATGAAACACATCAGACGGCATTTGACCCAGTGATAGGTTGTATTGGCAAACTAGATCGTTATAACGGGCATAGAATTTGCAAAATGCTGATTTCAAACGAAACTGTTGGAACCCCTGCACTATCAACTTGTTTGTCAGTAGCCTGCTTCGATGTAAAAACTGACCGTACACAGAACAATTAAGCTCTTGCGTATCGAATCAGTTGAGAGATACACCATATGCAGGTAATAATGGAATATTGCTACATAAATATGGGACGTTGACGATGGAGAAGTTGAAATCAATATTAACGGTAAACTAACAATTCAACTTTATGACAAACGGTGATTTCGCTTGTTTGAGAGATTTTTTCATAAAGTGGATTCAAAAACCTTATTGTATGACCTTGACATTCACTTTCAAGGTCAGATAACCTGAGTTAATTACTAACAGTGACGTTGAAGCAAGGGACTATCAGTTTGCCAGTATCAACAAAATTCATAATATACCATATACTAGTATATGCTGAAATTACTTTTCGAAATGTTAGAAATTTTGATAGAGAAAAATTGGATTATTTTTTATTTCAGCCAAAGGTTTACATTATTCACGTAAACTTAGAAAATATTCACTTCACCGAATAGAATTTTTGGATAAATCATGTGACACCTTGCAATCCCTACATTATACCACATACACTTGTTTCTATATACACTGTATTTAAATCTAAATAAGTGCCTGTGCATTATATACGTATTGTTTCATATTCACTCGGTTAAAACTAAAATTTGCTATTTTTTCTTCAGTGGAAGTATTCATGCTCTTATTCGGAGTGTATCTGTGTTTTACGGTGCGAAAAGCTCCAGCCTCATTCAACGAAAGTAAACATATCACGTGGTCAATATACAACGCCATTATTCTCAGTACATTCATCTTGATTATAGTGTAAGTATTAAAAAAGTAGAAAGATTGTTCTAATGCTTCATGACAGAGTGTCAATCAGCACAATTCGTATATACTAATGGGATACTATTACCCGTTTGTGAGACTACACTAATGAAGTTAGTGATCAAAAGTAAGTGTTGTTATGGAAACAAACACATTTTATAAGCAACTTCTTTATAAATATGACATTTGTATCATCTAAAGAGGTATATTTCATTTACAAGGAAATTAATGGAGGTATTTCAATTAATTCTTTTAACGCAAGTTACTCAAATCGATTGTACATTGAAATCGTTGATTCTGGGGAATAATTGCGAGTATTAGATCGGTAAAGTTGGCTACTAGTAACCAGTCACTATAAATGGCTACTTAAAAAGAGAAAAGTTGGATACTAGTAGCCAGCTACTTGAACCAGGAAAAGTTAGCTATTAGTGGCCAGTTACTAGTAGCCAGCTACTAAAAGTAAGAAAAGTTAGCTACTCGTTGCCAGCTACTGCGAAACATAAAAGTTATAATTACTGATAACCAGCTACCAGATAAAGGTTACTGAGTTTGAAAATTATTATCTATCAGGTTTACTTCATTAGTGTAGTCTCACAAACGGGTAATAGTATCCGATTAGTAGCTGGTTATCAGTAATTATAACTTTTATGTTTTGTAGTAGCTGGCTACTAGTAGCTAACTTTTCCTGGTTCAAGTAGCTGGCTACTAGTAGCCAACTTTTCTCTTTTTCAGTAGACAGTTACTAGTAGCTGGTTACTGATAGCCAACTTTACCAACCTGCGAGTATTCACATATTTACTAGTCAAAACATTTTTCCACGGTCCATTTTATTTTTAATTTTCGTAAAAGCGGATCATTGAAATGGGGGTTGGATTTTGATTTTTTTTAAAAATTGCAACATTCTTACAGTGTGAAAATAGCCATAATAGTGGGGCTATTTTAGGGACATTTATAAGTAATATCTGCCTCGTGAAACTGTAGAAAGTGAAAACGGATTGTTTTAGGGACATTTATAAGTAATATCTGCCTCGTGAAACTGGAGAAAGTGAAAACGGATTGTTTTAGGGACATTTATAAGTAATATCTGCCTCGTGAAACTGGAGAAAGTGAAAACGGATTGTTTTAGGGACATTTATAAGTAATATCTGCCTCGTGAAACTGGAGAAAATGAAAACGGATTGAAGTCAACTCAAAGTAACAAATATAGGTGTCTATTACATTAATCGTATTCATTTGTGTCTTTGACGCTAAAAACCCAACTAGAATATTCCAGCAATTTATGTCAAATTCAGACAAGAGTTTAAAATGATAAATAAATTTTGCCATAAAGACAGAGCACCGCCGGGCTACATTACCATATTCACCTTATTACTATTATACATCTTACGCCATCAAATTATGCTTAATCATGCGTGTGCTCGCGTAAAATGCTTAAGATTGTTCCAAAATTAATGATTTAATTCATGTGAAATTACGTCATATTCGTGGCGCCATGTCTGAATATACGTATACCGTTATCAGATGGTTGTATTCCTGTATATTTCCTATTAAAAACAACAATCCTTCATTATGCTTTTGTTTCAGTTTATTATGTAATGATAGAGAAACGTATCACCCGTATAAATTCATTATACGTTTGTTTCAGTTTACTTGGTAATGATAGAGAAACATGTGACCCGTATAAATTTTCCATCCCAGATGGCAATACCTTAATTTTACTTTTAATGCCATTCTTGACCTTGTTCATTCATATGCATGTTGAATGACATCTTCAAGGTTTTTATTCTGTAGCATTCTGTAAGGATTTTATTCTGTAGCGTTCTGTATCTTATTCTGTAGCATTCTGTTAGGATTTTATTCTGTAGCGTTCTGTAAAGATTTTATTCTGTAGCATTCTGTATTTTACTCTGTAGCGTTCTGTAAGGATTTTATTCTGTAGCGTTCTGTAAGTCTCCGATCGAATTAACGGTAGTTCTTGTATTTTTTTAAATTTTATTTTTGGTTTGGTTTGAATGTGTGTTGTTTTATTTAGGGAGTTGCATAAACAGACAAAACCTAGTGGTGTTTTCATCAGTGTGTGATTCCGTGTCATCAAACTATTGTTTCACATCCTGTTTCTCTATATGATGCTTTTTTCTTTAAACAAACTCTATTGTTTTACAGACAATTTGTGGCTGAAACATCGGGTCCTGACTTGATATACATCTTGTATTTTTTGAATTGTCAAGTTGTTGTTACCATAACAATGGTGCTGATACTCGCCCCAAAGGTATGTTACAATATTGTATAATTATACCCCCCGCAACAAGTTGGGGGGGGGGGTATACTGGAATCGGGTTGTCCGTCTGTCTGTCCGTCCGTCCGTCCGTCTGTAGACGCAGTGGTTTCCGGGCTCTAAAGCATTATCCTTTCCACCTACCGTCACCATATCATACATATGGACTACCCATGGGATGAAGATGTTCCCTATCGATTTTGGGGTCAAAAGGTCAAACGCACTGGACATCGAAGTAGCAATATGGTTCGGTTTGTCATGCCATTTGTTTTTTACACTCAGAAAAGAGGTAGTTTATACCTATTACCAACACCCTTTGGGAGATTGGGGTAAGCGGGGGTATTCTTAGTGAGCATTGCTCACAGTACCTCTTGTTTAGTTTAGTTTCAGAAACAGTCTTTATATATCCTACCTTCTTCAAATTTCAGTTCATTACTAATTGTGTGAATGCATTTGACAATTTATAATAATGATATGTTTTGGAGAAAAATGTTATATTTTTCCTTTTCTTAGTTTTACGCCGTCCATATGAAATTAGACGTCCGGCGCAGAGACAGCTTGCCAACCATTGCCGGAAATATAGCGTCACAGCTTCCAAAGCCACAGCGATCCATCGGAGTTCAAACTTCATTCAATGGGGATGAAAACGAGATTGTAAGTCTCGTACATCTCCATATCTTTGTTTTTGTGAAATGCTTTCCCCTACACAAACCACATTTATATATCAATATATTCTGTATTTTGTTTTCAGAAATCAAACGGAACAACGTGGCTTCCTTTCAGCAAACGGTCCCGAGTCCGACCGCTAGATGTTCCGTCCAGTAACAAATACGAGGCTTCTTTGACAATAGATTCAATCAAAAGCCCGGTCTGACATACGGACAACAAAATATAAAGTCATCCCAAAAGTTCCAATTCTGAGGGGAAGCAACGCCACAATCAAAATTTAGTTACATATCAAATACTCATCACATATCACACTGTATCGCTATGTTAAAAGGTGACGGTGTATCAATAGTGTCAGTGTGGTATTCTTACCATTATATCACGTGGTTACCAATTAGATGTATCGGAATCTACATTGAAACAAGCAGACGATTAATCATCATTTATACCTCTCGCAAACATTGTTTGGGAAGTATATTGGTTTCAAACCCTCCGTCAGAAGACGCATTTTGTCTAGAGATTTTTCGGAGGCTGTTCATTAACTTTACATCAAATTTTGTTGAAATAATGTAGTACTTGATATCATGTAAAGCTGAGCTTTATACGCTCGTCATTAGACGGCAAGTATTATGTTATGGCGCTGTCCGTGTGTCTGTCTGGCTGGATGTCCGTCCGTCCGGGGTAATGTTTTCCGGACCCTTCTCCGTAAAGGATGTATGTTCAACTTTGATTGGTCCATCCTTGACCTACTTTAGGGCTATAAGTAGGTCAAACAGTTCTCCGGACTTTTTTCGTTACAAATACAGATATTGCCCTGAAATTTACACCTAAGCTTCCTTTCAGAGGAATATAAGTTCAGTTTGCATTTCAGCTGGATTGTTCCGTCTGTCCGTAACCTACATTAGGACTAAAAGTAGGTCAAACAGTTTTCCAGGCTTTTTTTCATTATGGATACAGATATTGCCCTGAAATTTAGTCAAAGGTTTCCTCTTGGAGGAATACAAGTTCAGTTTGCCTTTCAGCTGGATTGGCGCACTACGACCTACAGTACTTTAGGGGTAGAA
The DNA here is from genome assembly GCF_947568905.1 of Ostrea edulis. Taxonomy (NCBI): domain Eukaryota; kingdom Metazoa; phylum Mollusca; class Bivalvia; order Ostreida; family Ostreidae; genus Ostrea; species Ostrea edulis. The sequence continues at coordinate 73,273,604 of NC_079168.1, forward strand.
GTAGGTCAAACAGTTTTCCATATTTTTTTGTTATGATCACAGATATTGCTCTGAAATTTAGTCACAACCTCCCTCTCGGAGAAATACGTAATCAGTTCACATTTCGACTTAATTGGTGCACCATGGCCTACTTTAGGGCTAAAGGTAAATCAAATGGTTTCGTGGACTTTTTATCATCATAGATATTGCACCGACATTTTGTCGCAACCTAACTCTCAGAGAAATACATAATCAGTTCACATGTCAGATGGATTGGTGCACCATGGCCCACTTTAAGGCTTTTCTATTCAGAATGTGTGTTGTATCAATTCAGAGTGCACAATATGCTTCCAGGTTGAATTTCACTGTCCGACGGGCGTATATTGTACCGTTTGTTGAATTTCACTGTCCGACGGGCGTATATTGTACCGTTTGTTGAATGTCACTGTCTGACGGGCGTATATTGTACCGTTTGTTGAATTTCACTGTCCGACGGGCGTATATTGTACCGTTTGTTGAATTTCACAGTCCGACGGGCGTATATTGTACCGTTTGTTGAATTTCACTGTCTGACGGGCGTATATTGTACCGTTTGTTGAATTTCACAGTCCGACGGGCGTATATTGTACCGTTTGTTGAATTTCACTGTCTGACGGGCGTATATTGTACCGTTTGTTGAATTTCACTGTCCGACGGGCGTATATTGTACCATTTGTTGAATTTCACTGTCCGACGGGCGTATATTGTACCATTTGTTGAATTTCACTGTCCGACGGGCGTATATTGTACCATTTGTTGAATTTCACTGTCCGACGGGCGTATATTGTACCGTTTGCGGTACTCTGCTTCATTCAATTTTCAGACAGTTATGCCAAGCTATTTGTGTGTTGTTTAAGTCCATTGGATAATTTCTCACTCGTCAGCTGTTTGTGTGTTGTTTGATTAAGTCCATTGGAGAATTTCTCACTCGCCAGCTGTTTGTGTGTTGTTTGATTAAGTCCATTGGAGAATTTCTCACTCGCCAGCTGTTTGTGTGTTGTTTGATTAAGTCCGTTGGAGAATTTCTCACTCGCCAGCTGTTTGTGTGTTGTTTGATTAAGTCCATTGGGGAATTTCTCACTCGTCAGCTGTTTGTGTGTTGTTTAAGTCCGTTGGAGAATTTCTCACTTGCCAGCTGTTTGTGTGTTGCTTTAAGTCCATTGGAGAATTTCTCACTTGCCAGCTGTTTGTGTGTTGTTTAAGTCCATTGGAGAATTTCTCACTCGCCAGCTGTTTGTTTGTTTGATTAAGTCCATTGGAGAATTTCCCACTCGCCAGCTGTTTGTGTGTTGTTTATGTAGAGACGCTTTGCCAGCTGTAGGTGAAACATAATAAAATTTGACCTACGCATGACGCTTACGATCATAACAGTGATGAGTTTATTTTGTGCTAACGCCTACCGTGACCTCAATTCTTTCCGAAAGTCCCGAGAGTTTTACCTCGAATGTCGGGAGCTTGGGGAAGGAACAGTCGCTATCTATACGTTACACGTTTTGGATTGGCAAGGTGTCGTGATTAAGAATCAAGCCCGGGCCGGGCCTTCTTGATCGCCCTAACCACAAGGCTACAGACCACTAGGCTACAGAGACTGGCTATGGCCATTTGTTATTATTATGTCCCATAATCCGAGATTCAGTGGCATATGGTTTTCGGTCCGTGCGTCTTTTTGTCCGCCATAACTTTTGAATGGATGGCGATAGGGCTTGCATATTTCAAATGTACGTTTAATTAAAAGATAATTTTGTTTAAATATTTCACATGTGTATTTCTTGTGACAAGACCTTATTTTGGATACCAAAATTTTCACCTGACCTTTACCTTTGAATTTGACCTACTTTTGAAAAACTACTTGGTCTAACATGTAACAATTACTATTAGGGCATTCATCCATCACAAATGTATTTCTTATGACAATACCTTTCTTTTCGGACCTTGGAGTTTGGACATACGGGGGCATCAGTGTTTCACAAACACATCTTGTTTTTGTTTGAAACATATTTTATTGATTAAATCAAAAGGATTGGGAACATGTTCTAACAGCTTACAAGTCCCTCTCCTAAGATATTACAATATGTCATGGAAGGTAATAATTAAAATGTACAATGATTAAACGAATCTACAAGTTTATTCTATAAATTTATGAACAACTGAAAAAATATTTACATTAGTTTGCAAAGGCAGATAACAATTTTGTATCAATATTAAGCAAGTCAAGCATGAAAAGGCGATTAAAAAGATTATTTCTAGCTCTAGAGTAACTTTTACAAGCGAAAAAGAAATGATATACATATTCATTAATATGTCCACATGTACAAAACGGAGAATTCGTAATATTTCGTTTATAATCTTGTTTTTACGACATTTCTGTATATTATGACAGTGTCTTATTCCTCCTCAAACTTTTAGAGTGTATTGGTCTTACCATGTCTATCTGTTACTGGGACAATGGTTTTACCATGTCTATCTGTTACTGGGACAATGGTTTTACCATGTCTATCTGTTACTGGGACAATGGTTTTACCATGTCTATCTGTTACTGGGACAATGGTTTTACCATGTCTATCTGTTACTGGGACAATGGTCTTACCATGTCTATCTGTTACTGGGACAGTGGTTTTACCATGTCTATCTGTTACTGGGACAGTGGTTTTACCATGTCTATCTGTTACTGGGACAATAGTCTTACCATGTCTATCTGTTACTGGGACAGTGGTTTTACCATGTCTATCTGTTACTGGGACAATGGTTTTACCATGTCTATCTGTTACTGGGACAGTGGTTTTACCATGTCTATCTGTTACTGGGACAGTGGTTTTACCATGTCTATCTGTTACTGGGACAGTGGTTTTACCATGTCTATCTGTTACTGGGACAGTGGTTTTACCATGTCTATCTGTTACTGGGACAGTGGTTTTACCATGTCTATCTGTTACTGGGACAATGGTTTGATTTCACCTCGTTAAATGAAGATTTGATATTGTACATGTAACCAAAGACCTAATAATATACACTGTGTTACATATTCAGATTGGCATCTCCTCCTTTTCACATGAATATTGATGAAAATCAAAGTCAACGGAATTTAGTGTAACCTGTAACAGGTGAAATGAATGACTGAAACTCATATTTTTCTGGTCTTCAGCTACCCGGTACACGATGATTGATTCAAATATACTCCCATTATGGCTGAGCCCCGCTGGAGGGTATTAGTCCTGTAAGGATAAGCCTAATCTTTGTAAAAACAATATTCATATATTTTTATATCAAGAATTTTATAACAGAAATACATTGCTATTGTGCGTGATTTCGATGTATTGTCGTGTGAAAAAGAAGCCAATTTTTCATTAATATCTCAATAATAGAAATCGACTATTTAATCTTTTTAACAATACATGTACATGTATGCCAGTATTCGCTTAGCTCTGTTAATGTTGTTTGGGTTGGATGATTTTCAGACATTTTACTTTCACGATCAACGAATGATAAACTGTTTACAGATATAAGCCCAGAATTCATTTACATCACAGGAAAGATTGATATTTTCAGTATGCGTGTTAAATACGTGTTCATATTTGATAAAATACAACACAAATGTATGTTTCTTTGTACATTAAATTCTTCTGTAACCTTACAGTTTGAAATTGCAGTAAACTTTGTGTCTTATTTTAAATCCTGATTTATAATCACGTGCTCAGTGATGATTGTGCATGTAGAAAAAAGGGTCCATGGGCCACATCGCTCACCTGAGCAGCAGTTCCTAGCTATAAACAAGCTTGAGCAAAACTATCATTATACAAGCAGCTTGGTTCAGGAAAAAACCTTTTCAAAGGTTACGACTAGATATTCATTAATTATCAAACTTAATTATTAAACTTGACTATAAATTCATTAAATATCACATACCTTTGTAGATGGGTATGTCCTTTTATATTACATCTAAGGATACTTTGTGCCATTTAGTTTGGTTCCCTTCACATGTAAAAGGGTCTATTGGTTTTACCATGTCTATCTGTTACTGGGACAATGGTTTGATTTCACCTCGTTAAATGAAGATTTGATATTGTACATGTAACCAAAGACCTATATACTGTGTTACATATTCAGATTGGCATCTCCTTTTTACATGAATATTGATGAAAATCAAAGTCAACAGAATTTAGTAAAATTTAGTGATATTTAATGATTTTAGTAAAACTTTGATCCCATATTGTGACCCCACCCTTACCCCACGGGTAATGATGTTTACAAACTTGAATCTCCTCTTTGTCAGGAAACTTTCATGGAAATTTCAGCTTTTCTGCCTCAGAGGTTCTTGAGAAGAAGATTTTTAAATGACCCTTCCATATTTCTATGATTATCTGCCCTTTGAAGGGAACATAGCCCTTTCTTTTGAATAAACATGAATCCCCTTCACCTGATGATTTGTATCAAGTTTGATTCGATTATCCTTCTTTTAAAGGGGCATGGCCCTTCATTTGTACAAACGTGAATCGTCTTCACCTAAGGATAATTATCAAGTTTGATTCAAACTTTGATCCCCTATTGTGGCCCCATCCTACCCCTTGGGACCATGATCTGAACAAATTTAAATCTAATCTATATCAGGAAGCTTTCAAGTAAATCTGAACTCTTCTGGCCTAGTGTTTCTTGAGAAGATTTTTAATGATTTTCTTTATATATTCGCATGTCTAACTTTGATCCCCTATTGTGGCCCCAATATACCCCCGGGAGTCTTGATTTTTACAAACTTAAATTTGCACTATGTCAGGATGCTTTCAGCTTTTCCGGCCCAGTGGTTCTCCAGAAGAAGATTTTTAAATGACCCCCACCCTATTTTTGCATTTCTGTGATTATCTCCCCTTTGAAGGCGACATAGCGCTTCATTTAAACAAACCTGAATCCCCTTTACCCAAGAATGCTTTGTATTAAGTTTGGTTGAAACAACGACGGACAACGGAAAGTTTTATTCTGAAACACTCAGTTGAGCCTTCGGTTCAGGTAAGCTAAAGCACGAATGCAAAAACACTTTCATATTTACCACTTGGTTATCTTGAATAAACCACATCGATTTCAATCTGCACTTTCAATGAAATGCTCAAGTAGATATCTTCAACTTTAAGTTTTTATGTTTTATACTGACATAATTAATGAAAAATACCTGACATTACTTTATCTAAAAGGTTTAGCTTAGGACTATATTTAGTAGCGGATGGATTAAATCTAAGGCAACACTAAAATTATACAGGAATAGTTGAACTATACTGCTATATTTCTATTTCAAAAACAAAATAAAACCACACTTGTACAAATGTTCACATCAATGATTATATGTAATATGATTCCAATCTTACCATAGATTGCACAATCCAAAATGAGCATATTCATGCGTTTCGATCAGATGTCTGAATCAATCAATTTTCAGTGAAGGTTTTGAGAAACTTATTGCATTACAAGCAGTTATATAAAAAAAAAAATCAAAAAATACATATACGCAATTATAGGTGCAAATACTATAGTAGGTCTTGTACACTTTCAAGGTTTAATTAAGAAATAAATTTCACTTTTGAAAATACATGACGGTATGAACTGCAAAGCTTTACACCGGCTAACACGCTAAAACTGAAATTCTTTTTGAATATACATTGATACATTCTACTTTATTCATATTTAATATTGAATAAACACTGTGATTAATAGTACTTATAATACAGTGTACCTGTCTAATGCATGAAAGGAGAAGATAACGGTGATCAATCTCATACGTAGAAGGCAACTAAATGGGACGGTCCTTCAGATGAGACCGCAAAAACCGAGGTCCTGTGTTACAGCAGGTGTGGCACAATAAAGATCCCTCCCTGCTCAAAGGCCATAAGCGCCGAGCATAGGCCTAAATTTTGTAGCCCTTCACCGGCAGAAATGACGTCTCCATATGAGTGAAATATTCTCGAGAGGGACGTTTAACAATACTCAATCAATCAATTTCATAACCCTTATAAACAATACAAAATAGATAGTTGGGTAAACACGGACCCCTGGACACACCAGAGGTGGAATCAGGTGTCTAGGAGGAGTAAGCATCCCCTGTCAACCAGTCACATCCGCCGTTAGCCCTATATCTTGATCAGGTAAACGAGGTTATCCGTAGTAAAAATTAAAAACCAGTGTGCCAAGAACGGTCTAACAATCGGTATGAAACACACTAGACAGCAATTGACCCAATGATAGGTTGTATTGGCAAACTATATAGTTATAACGACCGTAGAATTTGCGGAATGCTGACTTTAAACGAGACTGTTGAAACCCCTGTACCATCAACATTTTTGTCAGTAGCTTGCCTCGATTTAAAAACTGACCATTCGCAGAACAAGCTCTTGAGTATCGAATCAGTTGAGAGTTATCAAACTATATACGTTTAACAATGGATTTCATGGGTTTGTCCTGGTATATATGACCTTAAAATCGGTTGTCACTTAAAGGCGTTTGCACGATAAAGAAGAGGGAGAGCTCTTTACCGTGCCAACGCTTGCCGTAACACGGAACCTAACTCTCTCTCTCTTAAAAACCGCGATTTTCAAGGGAACAGACTCTACTATCGTTCACATAACAGCGTGTCATTTAAAAGTTAGACTTTTGTTCTCAGTGACCAATCACAATGAAAGAATGTCATAGTGTGGTCATCCAAACTTACTTTTATTGAAACCATACCGTCAATCAGCGAGTGAAATTTGCATGCTCGATCAAGCGAAATGAAAAGCTGTTTTTGGAACGATAGTACCCATAATTCAAAACGTATAGGTTCAGGTTTGTCGCGGCGCAGGGATCTCGAGCTCTCGGAAGCGCTTTAAAGGCTACCATGACCGGTGATAATATGAACAAAATGTGACAATAGAGTATCAGCCGAGCACATATGTAAATATAGCATGCACGACCAAACATAGTTTTTAAACGTTTTGATTTTCAAAAAATCTTGCTTTGGTTTGTCAGAGATTTTAACTGAGCGGCGACCTTCTACAATAAGATTTTTTATTAAATCCGTAAATATACACGTTGAAGCGTAGGGTGAACACATGCAGCACACACGCACAGACACACTACCAGCATTCTTATCGACAACCCTTTCTAGATTTGCCAAATTTTATACAATAAAACAGGAGGTTGGTTTGACTTTGCGAGTCGCTTTTTGTTGCCGTTTCCTTGTGTCTTGGAGTGGTTAGGTTTCAACCATGTTTTTTTTTACGATAATATCTCAAGTGAAGGATTTTCCCCATATCCTACATTTCTGATTTTGATTTTACAACAACTTGACTTTGAATGTAGAACAATTCGAATTTGCCTTCATTATTCTAAAGTATAAGCTTCTGTATTGAATATACAAGATGGTTTTCATATTGCTGTTTTAAGACGTGTACATGTATGCACACTATACTTTGCATATCCCGTGGGGATCCGGGTTAGAATAGGTCTTCAGTACCCCCTTGCTTGTCGTAAGAGGCGACTAAATGGGGCGGTCCTTCGAATGAGACCGCAAAAACCGAGATGTGGCATGATAAAGATCCCTCCCTGCTCAATGGCCAAAAGCGCCGAGCATATGCCTCAATTTTACAGCCCTTCACCGGCAGTGGTGACGTTTGCATATGAGTGAAATATTCTAGAGAGGGACGTTAAACAACATTCAATCAATCTTATTATGAATCTGCTTGTTTGTATGAATGTTGTTTTGCGTCCCATTCGAGAATTTTTCACTCGTGTAGAGACGTCACCATATTTGGTGAAAGGCCACAAATTTAGACTTCTGCACGACGCTTACGGTCGTAGCAGTGATGGTCTTTCGTCGTTCCAACGCCTACCTTGACACGAGACCTCGAATTCCAAGGTCATATCCGAAAGACTCGTGATTTTCATTCTCAATGCCTGAGCATTTGGCGAAGGAACAGTTATTACGCATGTTAGATTTGTTATTTTTGACGCGTGCTCCGATCGAAAATAGAACCCGAGACTTCCGGTTGCGAAGCGAGCGTCTTAGATAACCAGTAGGCCACAGCGACCGATCTCTCATACAATGGTTTACACTTTTACCTGTTTGAGATTAATTCCTCAACCCCCCCCCCCCTCTTTGTGATTCAGAAATTGAGCAGTTAAAGAAGTCAACTTACATTTATTCGTATATAACAGTACTGATATTTTCATATTGCATAATACTAAATGTCATTATTGAATAGAGGAATAAGAGAATAATGCTTCCTCCTCAGAAGGTAGTGGTTTAGCTGAGCTGCAAAACTTCTGGTATTAATTTTCTGTCTTCAGTCCGTGAATTTTCAGCATATCCATTACATTATTCAGAATGCTATGGGGAACAGAAATTCCATAACAAACTACGGCTCGAGATGCTAAGCACTTCAGAGTGGTGTCACGAACTTCGCATACGGTATAACCGTTTTCTCTCAAACATTCCATAACCGTTTTGCCACTATTGTTTACTGCATCCACGTGACCACCTGCGTCAAGAAAAAGTTCGATGACGCGTTTTGAACTGTTTGTGGGCAAGAGGGCAGCACTGTAGTGAAAAGCGGTATTTCCTTCATTGTCTCTGCTGTTCAAATTTACACCCTGTAATAGCAAAACTTCAGTCAAATACACATACCAATTCCTCCATCCTTCAGACATCATGAATATTATTTTTCTGTTAAGTTTCCTGGAGAGGGCCAAATGAAGCAGGCCACGGTTTTCGTAATCGTGCAAATTTGCGCGTACTAAGCGGGCCAGATAGGATCCATACTTTTCCTCATCGCTTGCACTTAGATCCGCTCCCGAGAAAAGAAACAACACATCCAATACATGATCTAGTAAGGCAGAAAACGTGGACTGTTTTTCCTGATTACTAATATTCTCAAATTCTGTCTGACTTTTGATGACGAAATCAACAACACGTGACAAAACATCGAGATGCAACTGATGTAGAGACGCTGGTGTTACGACATCCACATCATCCTCGCTCTCTCTGTACAAATCAAACAAACACCGTACAATCTGAGACAGTGCATACTCTGTCATTCTGTGTAATACAAGGTGTTTTTCCCTTAACAAATCGTATGCATACATGATCATTCTAGTTGATTCCTCCCCGATTTCATCATAAGACAATGCGGTTCCATACATCAATATCCGATGAATGGTTTCTCCATGAGTTCTTCCAAGTATCCTCTCTAAAGCAACGAAGCTGGAAAGAAGTAAATCCTGTGTGCATTTCTTTAGCTCCTCCAAATCAGATAGAGTCTTTGGTTCTACAACCCCCCTGTAAATCGCACTTGACGGGTGATCTTCGGTCAGGGTAGAGTCCCCTGAAGCAATGGCCTTTTGCCAGAATTCAATTCCTGTGTCAAAATCCTCCCTTGCAATAGCACATGCCCCCAGTAATTTGTACGTTTCAGATATTCTTTCTTTGCTGTATTGCAACGTTTCAACTAAAAACTGGACTATATCTACATCGCCCACGATGGCGGCAAATTTTAACGCATCATTTCCCTCAAAATCAACAGAACCTGGATCTGCCCCAGCGCTTAATAGTTCTATAACTGAATCTAAGTTTTTGCTTTTTATTCCCAAATGAAGAATAGGATACTGTCCCTTTTCGCCTTGATTGACGTCGGATCCTTGAGATATAAGAAATTTACAAAGTTCATAGTTACCAGCAGCTTTCCTTAGGCAGGTGTCACCTGCATCCGAAACAATATTGACATCTGCGCCATGTTCACAAAGAAAATAAACGATGTCTTCACTATCACTCTGACAGGCTGCCATCAAGGGAGAAAGTTTCCCTTGCAATGGTTTGTTACAATCTGCTCCATTCTCAACCAAACATTTGACGACATTGAAAGAACCACGTTCGGCAGCAATCCATAAAGGCACGGTATACATGACGTCATCTAGCAATCCCTCTCTCTCAACATCGGCATCACATTGCTCTACCAGATATTTTACGATTTCTTCTTGTTCCAACTCGCACGCGAGAAACAAGGCTGATTTTCCTTGAATTTCGTGATCCACCACTTTTTTTCTTAAGTCCTTTGAGACATTCTCTAACAGACTAATTATCATTTCTTCATTTTCATTTGTTATGCATTCTTGTACCTTGAGCGATAGTATCCTATGTTGTAGTTCTGACGAGCCATCCATTGTGATTTCCTGTTGATTAAAGTTTTAGATAAAAAAAAAATTAAATATCATTCAAAAGTTAAAAAAAAAATGAATATCAAAAAATGTTTCAATTAAGTTCTCAACTTTTTTGCACGTCACTGGTAAGATTTTCCTTCGTATTTCTATGCGTCAGTGTATCTAATTAAGACCTCGATCTGAATACGGTCCAAATGGACTTCAGGATTAGGAGTCAGCTCAACAATATAGAGCGCCAAATTAACATATACTAAAAAAAATTGAAGATATCTTTGATTATTTGAATTCAATAATTGCGCGTAATAATTGAATTAATGCGCGCATCAATCAGTTGATGGGAGTAATAATTGAATTGATGCGCGCATTAATTCGACGAGATCAATAATTTATTTGATGCATGCATCAATTCAATTATTGCTATCATCAATTCAAATGATGAACGCATCAATGAGGTGGAATTATTGCTCACAAAATTTAATTGGGAGCTAGATATATATGATTTAATGATCTTTTCAATTCAGTTGAATATATCTTATTATTTACAACGCTTTTGTATAAGGAATCAATGCGCGCATAAATTCTTATATTCGCATTTCTTAGTGACGTTCGAATTTTAACGACTTGAAAGTTACAGAACTGTTAAACTCCAGTCTAACCAGTGTTCATGGAATCGCCTCGTTATTGTAAGACTGATGGAACAAGAGGTACTGTGAGCAATGCTCACTAAAAATACCCGCCGCTTACCCCAATATCCCAAAGGGTGTTGTTAATAGGTATAAATTACCTCTTTCTTGAGTGTAAAAATATGGTATGCCTTTGTAGAAGAAAATGGAAGATATAGTCCGAACACAAATTCATGGCATAAACCTATAATTTTGACCTTGAGATCAAAGGTCAAGGTCATAAAGAGGTCATGAATATACATGACACATAGTCTCATGGTGATACACCCATGTCTTATGGTATGACTATGTCAAAACCCTATAATCAATTTTGACCTTGAGGTCAAAGTTCAAGGTCATATATAGATCATGAAGGTACCCGACATATCGTCTAGTTGTGATACACTCATGTGTCAAGTATGGTATGCCTATGTCAAAGAACAAAGAAGTCATGGCCCTGACACGAATCCATTGTAAAAACCTTTAATTTTGACCTTGAATTCAAGGGTCAAGGTCATATAGAGGTCATTAAGGTATTCGACACATCGTCTCATGGTGATCCACCTGTGTGCCAAATATGGTATGCCTAAGTCAAAGAACAAAGAAGTTATGGCCCGGACACGAATCTGCACGGACAGACGGACGGACGGACAGACAGAGTGATTCCTATATACACCCCCCCCCCCCCCCCTTGGACTTCGTTCGGGGGGTATAATAAGGAAGTAAATGACATTCAAATCTAAATCTTCAAGCATGTTGATAATTACTTGGAGCGTGCTTGATTATCAGATTTAGAAGTTTTAGAGATGACCACTTGTGAGATACCAATATATGTACATATACAAGTATTAGTATCTCACAAGTGGTCATCTCTAAAGCTTACAGAAGGTTCAAACTGACTATTCAGAACGACTTATGATAGTGAACGATGGGAAATAACATATTTTGGATACATTTTTGGTTCTGTATACAATAATTTCATTCTAGAGGGGAGGGGGGTATGTACATAAGATCTATACAAGCTATCCACACTTCAGGTGCCTGTGGTTGTCTCTAGAGCCATATCGTTAATGACTATTTTAAGGAATGCACGTGTATGACCAGATATCAAAGCTCATGTTAAAAATATAACTTTTCTTTTAACGTGTACCTCAGAGAGAGTGCTACACGAATCCTCCCAGTGGCATTGAATTATGTCAATAATACTTCTAAAAATTATTTACTTACTTGTTAATCCACCGCCACCAGTTCTGATGAGATAAAAATAGAAGATGGAGGAATGCTCCGTTACTAGTGGTAACGGTTAACATCTGTTACAAAGCGAGGCGGTGTAGTTAGTGATGTGCATGTAGTTTCTTGTACATGCACTCAGTCAAACGCAGACCACAATGATAATTGTGTATATCTTTCCTATTATCATCATACAGGGCACAGAATGACGTGTAGTGTAAGACTTACATACCGACAAAAAATACTTAGCCAATTTTTATTGCATTAATTTATACCAATGGATTCTTATATGTAGCTTTCACAGAAGTAAGGGACTGGTCAATATTTATTGGGGAGTTTGGACCGGTGCAAAATGCAATAGGGCACACATTTATTTTGACTTGCATACTGATAGGACTCCCAATTTTTTCATTTTCAACTCTGATAGGACATCTATATATATATATATATATATATATATATATATATATATATATATTTAAATTCAGATATATATATATATATATATATATATATATATATATATATATATATATATATATATATATATATTTAAATTCAAACTTTTAACTCAACTATCTTACAAACAATAAATACCGGTACTGAATTGTATGCATGCCTTATTTGAAAAAAAAAAAAATACTGGACCTTTGAACTTTTTAATAAAACATGTAATTAAAAATCATAAAAGAAGTATCCAGCTGTGAATAGAATTGCAAAAATTACATGTAGGCCTAAGTTAATTTGCATAGAGTATGGACTTCAATCATAGAAAATAGGTAGAACATACACTTTTTTTTTAATTACACATCTAATAAAGGACAGCAACTTTTAGGGTATTCTTAGAAGATAGGACATAGGATTTTTTAAAAATGGAAATATGGAATGCACCGGTCCCAACCCCCCAATAAATATTGACCGGTCCCTAAATCGCACTGATCATTATTTTTCATTTAACATGAAGTCAGGGGAACGTTTTGGAAACAAGTGGTACTGTATGAAATATACAGTAATTTAAAAAAAAACATCAATCCGGCACAATCGCTAAACAAGATACGTATCGAATCTGCGCCTTACTTGACTAGGTACATGTATCTTTATAACAATCGTAAAACCTTGGCCATTTCCGTGATCGGCAAACATTTTATAGCCCCATCTATTTAAATCAATTCCAAATCATTTTAAAAATACTTTGTAACTCAATTGTGGTAAAACAAAAAGTCCCAGAGAGAGAGAGAGAGAGAGAGAGAGAGATTTAGAGATTTTGGACAGACTAGAGAGCTACAGATCCACCCTTTATAACAAAAGCCTCATGAGCCATGACGCTCACCTGGGCCCTGTTGTTCTTCAGAGGACGATTTATAGAAGATCCTTCCCCTCATTAATCACAAGACTATTGTTTATCTCAAATTATGATCCAAACCTACCTTAGCTGCAGAACTGTAGCTCTCTGAAAAAATATTGTGACGGCCGGAACAGAGGTCCACCACAATATTTTTTTCAGAGAGCTACAGTTCTGTAGCTAAACCTACTCTGTACGAGGGGGTTGTGACTTAACTGCACTTGAATTCTCTATACCAATGTGACTAACCTGACCTTGCTGTTCTGCAGAAGATTTTTTTAAATGATTCTAAAGATCTCCCTATATTCATATATCATTAAAAAAAATTGTCGCCTGATTTTAGCCCCACCCTTATCCAAGGGTTCATGAAAAGCAAATGTACTGAAAACGTTTGCATTTTTTTTTTTAATATCTCATATTTATTCTCATGTGAAACTTCGATTCCATAATTGAGCCAATCCTTGTCAAATATGCATCGGCGCTACATTGGAATGCTTGCATATTATATCTAATCAGTGGTTCTTAATTTAAAAACATTCAAAGATTTTATATATTTCCATGTAAAAGTTTGATCCCCTATTGAGGCCCAATCCTATCCCCTTCCATTCCCTCGAGTCATGATTTTGAAGAAAAAAAGTTGAATCTGCTGCACCTGGTGGTGTAGAGGTTCGAGCGTTCGTCCCGCATGCGGAAACCCGGGGTTCGAATCTCGGTCGCGGCAGATCTAAGTAGTTAAAACACGTAGTGACAGTTCCATCGCAAAACGCTCGGCATGAGGTATGAATGCCACGGGTCCTCGAAGATACTAAAGAACCTTCACTGCTCAATGGCCGTAGGCGCCGAGCAAGGGCCATTTGAAGCCCCTAACCGGTCTTGGTGATGTCTCCATATGAGTGAAAAATTCTCGAGAGAAACGTTAAACAAGATACACTCAATCAATCATTTATTAATATATTCGATCAGTGCATACTATCTATTCAAGATATATTACTGGGTTCAGGTACTCTTCACACAATTGCTCTGAAAAAAATATAGTTCCATTCATGATCAGCAGATACAGGATTTCAACAAATGTATAGAATATCGATGTGTATGTAATACGTGGGAGAAAACAAAATTAAAGTCAAATGTTTTTAAGAAAAATCACTTTTCTCCCAGAAATGTATATAAGAAGTGTTCATATTCCTACGCTAGCTGCCTCCTCAGTCTTTTCACGAAATATAGGTCATTCTTCGATTGAAATTTTTTTCACGATTGATTATACTATTGCAACAATTATATTACTTTGATGAATATTGTTCGTTAATTATCATACAATTTCTTCTGAGAGAGAATGTTAATCATTAATTTATGTGGGGTTTTACGGAATGCGTATACAACACTCAACACCTGGATTCGGACCACAATTAAAAGGTGAAGGTCACCAGTCTGAAGATATTTGCAATGTATTCAGTGTGACATATACATGTCTATTTATTTTTTTAAGGGTTTCTTTGCTGTTAAGGTTATACCATACACAAAATTTGGAGAAAGTGTAGATTACATCAATCCTTCTTGTTTTTGCCATTCTAAAGTTCACATTAATTTGTTACATGGTAAAAATTAGAGTACAATTGTATTTATTCCGAGAGATTTCAATTCTTTCATGTCTTTGCTTTGAATTTCCATACAGATATAAAAGGAAAAATTTGGGAAGAATGATGAAATTAGACTGGTTTGATAGGGAAATTTTGTGATAAAAATGATCATTTTTTGCAAAAATTAAGCCTGCACAAAGTATGTGCCCCAATAAGTTGTATTAATAGGTATACGCATTCTCATGTAGTATTTTTAAAGCTATACTTTTCTGCTGTATTTTAATAAATTTGCTAATCTCCAACTTCCTTGATTTCCTTCTTTATCATTCGACAAAAAAGCATAAATATCTTTGTTCCGTATTTGTGCCATCTATCCATTTTTTCATGTCTTGCAAACACCGGTGTGTGCACTGTTTGCTAGTGACAAAATACTGGTGATGGTATTTGCTACGGACATGAAGGACTATACACCAGTTTCATAACAAGTGTAGTCTTTTCTCAGAGATCAGCTGAGCATAGTGAAAATTCAAGTAAATTAAAAGTCGAATATCTTGGATATGGGTAACCCATATCTATTCTTGTTCATTTGATGTGTCGACTGCTGATCGGTAGATCGCGGGTTCGAGTTCAGTAAGTGTTTTAGAAAAAAAAAATCATGATTACTTTATATCAAAACTGCATTTTTGACTAAGTAAAGTAAATTTGAAAGTTTTCAATTTCAAAATATTTTTGTACTTACCATCCATATCAAATTTCTGTGGTGTGTTATTTAGTCTTTATACGCCCTCAAAGATGGGACGTACCGAGTAATTAGGGTATGGCGTTGTCATCTGTCTGTCCTGATCTTATATAGGCAAAATGTTAAATGAACCGTAAGCTCTAGGATCTTACAACTTGGTACATTTAATCACCATGATGAGAGGAAGATGCCTATTATTTTTTTCAAGGTCAGAGGTCAATGCCGTAGTATAATATGAAAACCTTGTAGACAGAATACAGACCGAACTATTGAGGCTAGGACCGTCAAACTTGGTAGACATACTCCTTATGCAAAGTGGAGGTCGCCTTTTGTTCTTCAAGGTCAAAATCGTAGTATCACTTAGTAGGAAAATTAGTTCATTGTTTTTTCACCGAAAGCCATAGTCACTGACTCACCATCGTACCATCTGAACTTTGCCGACACTATTATCAGTGAAACACCTTTTGTGAAAAACCTAGGTGTATGGTTTGATAAGACACTTTGCATGCAAAAAAGCAAATCTCATCTGTGTATCGTGCTTGCTATCATCAACTACGTAACATCGGACGAATACGGTCGCTCATCACAGAAGATGCGTGCAAGACGTAGACCCTAGTATGTGTCCTCGTGACATCTCGGCTCGACTACGCCAATGCTCTTCTTTTCGGTATTAACACAACCAACTTGTCAAAACTGCAGAGGATACAGAATATGGCAGCACGAATCATCACTCGTACCGAGAGAAGTGATCACATAACTCCAGTGCTGATTTCTTTACAATGGCTTCCTATTGACAGGTGCAGCCAATACAAAATTATCCTCTACGCATATAAGGTGATTCAGAAGATGGCACCAAAATACTTGGAGGAGGTGATCAATGTTTACCAACCAAATCGTTCCCGAAGATCTGAAAATTCACTGACATTAGTTAGACCTAGATGTCGAACCTCCACATATGGAAGCAGGCGCTTGGATGTGGCAGCAGCTACACTCTGGAACTCTCTGCCTGATACCCTCCGCCGTTGTCAGAATTTGAACACTTTTTAAAAAAAAACATTTAAAAACACATCTTTTTAGATTTGCATATTATTAGTATTATAGGTGGTTAAATCGTTATGGTTTCTTTACCATCATTTTAACATGACTTTTTCAAGTGTATAATTGTATATTTATTTCAACTATTGTATTTCATATCGTTTGATTGTACGGCGTGAAACTTTTTTCATGCATGTCAGGTCATGTTTTAGATTTTAGTAATTTTACTTCACATTATTGATGTTTTTCTAGCATTGTTTTGATATTATCTGTCTTAATGCTATTATGATTTCCTTTTACTACTTTTATAACATGCTGTATCATTTTTATTGTGTGCAGCAATTTAGAGTGGTTATTTATAGTCATATAGGGCGCTATATAAATAAATATTATTATTATTATACAAACCGAACCGTACGCTCCAGGATCTTACAATTTGGTACATTTGATCACCATGATGAGAGAAAGACGCCTATTGTTTTTTAAGGTCAAGGTAGTAGACCTTATCAGTTAATAGGAAAACCTTGTACGCAGAATACAGACCGAACTATTAGGGCTAGGACCGTCAAACTTGGTACACATACTCCTTATTCCAAGTGGAGGGCGCCTTTTGACTTTCAAGGTCAAAATCGTAGTATAACTAAGTAGGAAAACCTAGTAGGCAGGATACAGACCTAACTGTTGGGGTGGGACCGTCAAACTTGGTACACATACACCTTATGTCAAGTTGAGGATGCCTATAATTGTTTATCAAGGTCAAGGTTATTGTACCACCTAGTAGAAGAGCTTTGTTTTTGTTACGGATACAGATCTTAACCTGAAATTTAGTCAACAATCTTCCTCTCGGAGGAATATATCAAGTTCAGTGGGAAGCTTCCTGTCGGAGGAATATGAGTTCAGTGAGCATTTCAGCTGGATCGGTGCACGATGTCCTACATTGTATATAGGGGTAAAAGTAGGTCAAACAGTTTTCCATATTTTTTTCGTTATGAATACAGGGATTGCCCTAAAATATTGTCACAACCTCCTTCTCAGAGAAATGCTCAATCAGTTCACATTTCAACTTGATTGGTACATCTTGAATCTACTTTAGGGCTAAAAGTAGGTTAAATAATTTTCTGGACTTTTTCTCATCATGGATTCAGATTTTGCACTGTCATTTGTCACAAACTTCCCTCTCAGAGAAATGCATAACCAGTTCACATGTCAGATAGATTGGTGCACCATGACCTATTTTAAGGTTTTTCTATTCGGAATATGTACGATACCAATTCAGAGTGTATAATGCGTCCAACAGGCTTATGTTGTATCGTTTGCGGTACTCTTGTTAGTAGTATCAGCAACACTAGGAAGTATTTCAAATGATAAAAGACATTCAATCACTATGACCATTTTGGCCCCAAACTCCTAACCCTGGGATCATTAAATATACAATTTCGGTAAAGGGCTACCTACTCCATCCAAATATTCATTTAGTATCAATAGTATAGAAAGATTTTTTTATAATGTTTTGCACATTTATAAACACTATATACATGTACCAAGTTTTGTCCCGCCCTGGAAACGAAACCTCTATTCCAAGGATCATGTAATTGACAATTTTGGTAGAGGCGTTTTTGCTCTACATGACTATACAAGTTTTTTAAGTCCCCTACCGACGAAGTCAAGGGGACTTTAAGTTTGCGCTCCGTCCGTCTGTCCGTCAGTCCAGTTTTCCGCACTTTTTTTCCCTGTTCTTGCAGATACCTATTTTATATTTGGTATGTGGCTTTGCCATAACAAGTTACAGATCAAGTTCGAATTTCGTCTCGGTCCGTTAATTTTTCGCTTAGTTATGGCCCTTGGACTTAGAAAAATAGCACGAATAATCAGTTTTCCAGACTTTTTTTTATTGTGCTTGCAGATATTCATTTGATATTTGGTACATTGCTTTGTCATAACAAGTTAGAGATCAAGTTTGAATTTCATCTTCGTCCGTTGATTTTCCATTAAGTTATGGCCCTTGGAGGTAGAAAAATAGTATGAATTGTTAGTTTACATCCAAGTTTCTTATCTCTGTAGATAAGAATTAAGAATACTACACTCATTAAAACTTCTAGCATAGTAATACTAAAATATAGATAAGTTATGCATGATTATCTACATGTCACAGTTTATTGACTTGGTTAAAGACCTAAACCTAATTATGAATTTGTCTTTTTTCTTGGTCTAGTCTCTACTCGAATAGTAGTTGATTTCCAATCATTCCTATCCAGGTTCCCCAATTTCTCCTTTTACCATAACCTACATAATGAACTTTGAATATTGTTGTGGTACAGTGATTTTTGCAACCGGTAGGGGACTATGTATTGCCATGCAATACTCTCAGAATGCTTGTTTTTATAGATGTGCAGTCGTAGAATTGTTTTTGATAATTTGTCAATGATGGCAGTTTTTGCCATGCTTCTTAGGCCGTGGGTGTGCAGAAGTAATGTAATTTACAATTTATATCCACTTTGTTCCAAAGATGTTCAATGCCAAATTTGAAAAGAATTGGAAGGGTAGTTATCAATTAAGTTGAAAATATTCAATGTTTAATGCAATCTTCAAAATCATATCTTCAAGGTTTTTGGTAAAATTTAAAACTGTCTTTACCCCATCATATTTGCAAATCAGGACACAAAGTCTCAGCTGAACCAGTTCTACTGTCAATCCATACTGCTTGCGATTTTGTAATATTAAGTTTCAGACCTCAGATACTACCAAACTTGTCAATAACACTCATTGATTCTCTTAGAGAATATTCACTTCCATCTAACAGTAAAAATGAATCATCTGCATATTGCCCTAATTTATTTTCTTCCCCACCAATAGTTATACCCTTAATATTTACAGTTTCTTTGAGTGAAATTGGTAGTAACTCTACTGTTATGATAAAAAGATATAGAGCCAAAGGATCACCCTGTCTGCAACCCCTCTCAAGGCTAAAAAATTCTGATAAATGGCCATTATGCAAGGTGAAGATAACGAACAGTGATCAATCTCATAACTCCTATAAATAATACAAAATAGATAGTTGGGCAAACACGGACCCCTGGACACACCAGAGGTGGGATCAGGTGCCTAGGAGGAGTAAGCATCCCCTGTTGACCGGCCACACCCGCCGTGAGCCCTATATCCCGATCAGGTAAACGGAGTTATCTGCAGTAAAAATCAGTGTGCCAAGAACGGCTTAACAATCGGTATGAAACAAGTCAGACAGTATTTGACCCAATGATATTTATTACACAGCTAGTGCTGGATGAATAAAATGTAAGAAACCATTTGATAAGAGAATCACCAAAATTGAATGACTTAAGAGCCTTGACAATAAAATCCCATTCTAACGAGTCAAAAGCCTTTTCAAAATCTACTAGAAGGAGTAGTCCAAACTGTTTCTCTTTTCTTAGATAGTTAATAAGGTCATATAGAAAACGAGTATTTTCAACAATGAATCTGCCCTTTATAAATCCCTTTTGAGTGTCACTTATTATGTCATTCAGTACCTTTTTAATGCGGTTGGCTATGATACTGGAACCTATCTTTTAGTCCACATTAAGTAAAGTGATAGGTCGCCAGTTCTTCATATAACGCCTATCTTTTTCCTCTTTTGGAATGCAAGTTATTATTCCTTGGGATTGAAATGAAGACATCTGTTCTGTAAGATACGATTCATTTAAAGAACGACAAACAAATACCCCCAAGTCCCTCCAATGTTTTTTTTTATAGAACTCTACTGTAAAACCATCCGAGCCAGGCGATTTATTGTTTTTTCATAATTTTCAATACTTCTGAACACTCTGATAGCTTCAGAACTCCTTCACAGTTTTCCTTCTGCTCATCTGATAATTTAACATTGTGGTTTAGAAACACATTTTCACTAAGTAATGTTTCATTGCTATACTGTTTTTGCTTTTGTGTAAATTTGAAAAGAATGACCTTTGTTCTTCTAATATATCCTCCTGATTCATAATATGGTTTCCATCGTCATCAATGAGTTTTGATATTGTTTTATTTACAAAATTCTTTCTTTCTAAACAGAAATAGTCTGTGTTTCTTTCTCCTTTTTTCATACCATGTTGCTTTTGACCTTAACATTAAACCCTCAATGTATTTTTCTCTTGAATTTTGAAAGGATTGGGTTTTTTTTCCTCTTGGAGTTCAATGTCCTCTATTATTCCTGAAGCATTTACCTTATTTTCTAAATCCAAAATTTCTTTTTCCAGCAACTTACTTTCAGACTTCAATTTTTATGCCCCCCCCCCCCCTTCAAAGAAGAGGGGCATATTGGTTTGCACCTGTCGGTCAGTTGGTCGATCGGTCGGTCGGTAGACCACATGTTGTCCGCTCAATATCTCGAGAACCATTCACTTGATGATAATGATATTTCATATTTGGGTTGGTTATGAGTAGAAGAGGACCCCTATTGTTTTTCAGGTCAAAAGTTCAAGAGTCAATCTAGTCTGGACATAGGAATATAATGTCCGCTCAATATCTTGAGAACCCTTTGCTTGAAAGACATCAAACTCGGCACACTGGTACATCCTAAGGAGTAGATGACCACTATCGATTTTGAGGTCATATGGTCAAAAGTCAAGGGTCAAACTGGGCATAGGAATATACTGACCATTCAATATCTAGAAAACCCTTTGCTTGACAGACATCAAACTTGGTACACCAGTACATCTTTAGGAGAAGATGACCCCTATTGATTTTGAGGTCACATGGTCAAAGGTCAAGGGTCAAACTGGACATTGGAACATACTGTCCACTCAATATCTTGAGAACCCTTTGCTTGACATACATCAAACTTGGTACACCAGTACATCTTCAGGAGAAGATGACCCCTATTGATTTTGAGGTCACATGGGGATATTAGTTCACATACACCGTGTACAATGTCACATGCGGGGACCGTGATCAGTGTAGCGCGGGGATGTGATTTCGAAGCGAAGAAAGTAGGTCGACAAGTATTCAAAGACTGATTGTGTTTAATTAAGATAAATTTAGAAAGCCGAAAGTATTGCACGGAAGACACTGGTTACTGACAAGATAGCACTAACAATTGGGAAGTCTAGAACACTTTGGAAATACTCAAACACTTCGACAATATACAAGCAGGGAAGGCGCCGGGTATATTTTTCGGTGTGTCTAATGAGAAATCTTCATTCCTATTGCATAAAGTCCCAAGTTTTTTTTATACCAGAAACATTTCCTTTGAATAGGAACTCAATATTCGACTGAAGAAACCAATAAAAATCATGATATGCCGAGTATTGGACTGAAAACCCCTGTGGCGTAGGGGGACCGAGATTCCCTTTACCAAAATCCACATCCTAAACACGGTGAATATATAAATATCAAATTCAAACTTGTTTAAGGTTACTCTGATATTCGTTCGATAAACCGATAATGATGTGTCTGACTTTTTATGCTATTAAATTTTCATTTTTAAAAAAATTCTCTAAAATATACTACCAAAATACCAGATGATTAAGTCAGTTTCATATTTCAATGAAGTTGACATGAACTTTTGATAATTTCAGATAATGTAATGACCAGAAAGACAAACAATCTTTGGTTAAATAAACACAGACACCTGAAGTATGGATGCTACTTAGCCCCCCCCCCCCCCCCCTATTTTGTTTTGCACGATAATTTCCCTGAAATGTGTGGATTCCCTGTCTATCTCACCCTAATATTGATTCATTTATGTACAATCGTTTCACTTTTTTGTAAGCTTTAGAGATTTATCATCTATTGATATAATAAAACAACAATCTCTAAAGATTACAAAAAGTGTGAAACGAATACATAAATATAATTTAGGATGAAATAGAGAGGGCATCCACAAATTTCGGGAAATTGTCACCGCAAAAAAATCAGTAAGTAGTATCCTTACTTCAGGTGCCTGTGTAAATAAACCAAAACGAGTAACACTGACTGTGATGAAGTTAATTTTCATTTTGTTAGTTTTTTTTGGTATTGTCTGTAAATAGTTGTTTATGCTTGTAAGGTGTTTCCGTAGTGTGAGTGTTGGTCGATAAGGCTATTTTTAGCATACCGGTTTGGTCAGTCAGAGTAGTGGCTGTTTGTCAAGCGTGCGGCCACGTTTTCATGCTGTCCAGCAGGGGTCTTTTCTTGGCGAATTCCAGAAGTTAGTCTGGGTAATGGGTAGCCAGAGAGACAAACATTTTACTGTGTGGGCATAGGTTTTCTCCAGCCGGTAAGCTATTTTTGTGTGAAAATATTTGCGAGGTTTCGGGTTAATTTTCTCGTGTATTGTGTTTTCAATTTTGTTGTTACCAAAGTCACTTTGTGTATAGGTTTTAGGTTAAGTTATTGCTATTTCAGTGCAGAGGGGATTTAAGAAGCTATCTGG
This sequence comes from Ostrea edulis, assembly GCF_947568905.1. Classification (NCBI taxonomy): domain Eukaryota; kingdom Metazoa; phylum Mollusca; class Bivalvia; order Ostreida; family Ostreidae; genus Ostrea; species Ostrea edulis. Next base: position 73,296,777 of record NC_079168.1, read on the forward strand.
GCCATATCAGTCAGTACTCTAAGCGTTTCAGTAGGTGCTCGGCGTGGGAATCAGAACACGTGAGACAGTGCTGTACGTACATGGGTGTTCCACGTGGTGGACTTGGCAATTATTTTGTGAGCCTAGTGTTGCCATTGGTTTGAAGTCGGCGTTACCCAGTATCGTTGTTCAGTGAGAGACCTGTGAGTCCGGGACTGGAAGCGGAGGGGCTGTTCGAGCTGTATGGAGGCCTGGTTGTGCCAAGTGTGACGTGGCGTTAAATTGAATTGTGCCGAGTAGCCAAACTTTCATATTGTGTTTCAGTAAACTAACATTTTATCAAAAAGGAATTTGAGAAATTTGTATAAAACGTAATTTACTACTGTTTAACTTTTTCTGTAGTTAGCGGAATTAGCGACTATTCGAACCATTATGTAATACATTTATTACCAGTTATATTTTCAGCCTGGAATGACATACTTGTTGTATAAACTATTGAATTGTCTTGACAGTTATACGTTATATTGATTGTCAATATTGCCAGGTTTATTATACCAATTTATATTTCTTTCTCGGTGAGAGAGTATGGGTGTGTGAATGTGAAAGTGTGATTTCTTTGTTTTTCAAACATCTCTATATTTCTTATCTTATTGCTAAATAAATTTTCTTTTTATTTATTCTACGATTTATCATTTTCTCTACTCCTACACAAAATCCAAAAGAACTTCATTACACTGACATAAAGAAGAGAATTTAGAAACACTACCAAAAAGATGCAAGAATCCTTCTTGATCCATTAAGCGAAAATCCCTCTCAAGAAACTTTACGACCGAAACGTCAACGAATCGAATTTTCTATATTTTTAATTACTGTCCTTTCACAGGAAATAGAGGGCGTGTTTAAGCGGTCCTAAGCTTCAGATAAAATAGTATTAACAAAGCTTATGGTACCAAAATTTTTATTTTGCTGAGGTTTAATCATAAACTGTATCTCTAAAAATAACACGGTTTAGTTTCTTCGATGTTATGGAGAATACTGTTCAGAAAGTACATTTCATTAAACTGAATGAATGGAGGGAGTCGTATCTAATGTTTAATTCTGTCAAAGTTATGATACAAATACATGTAATATCAAGAATTTCAGGAATACCCAGAAATAAAGCAAGTGATATAAATATTTTCAGGCACGTAGGATATTTTTTTTTTCAAAAAGAGGAGGGGGTGCTGGAAAAGTTGACCCCACAAGAATTTGAAAATTGTTGAGAAGCAAAAACGAAACAAATATAACAAAACTCAGTTTAAATCCTAAATCGCGAGGGAGGAAGGGGGGAGGGACACAGAGATTGGTCGATTCCTTAAATTTTAAAATTCAAATATTATTTTGATAAATGGAGGTAGTTTATAGATCAAACTTTGCTCGAAAAATTAACCAACTATGAATATACGGCCAAAAAAAAGAAAACCACCCTTGGGCAACCCCTTCTATTGCTACGTGTTTGATAATTATTTATTTGTACATTTGAGTAAGTTTACCCTAACATTGATTCTCAAAAGAATGAATTACACGTGAGTAAACATATTTCAACAAAAAGATTACATTAGAGATGCGTGTTCGATATAATTAACGTTCCGGTCATTGACACCTGATGTACATATATTTTGTCCATAGTGTGAAATGATTCCAAGATAATAATCACATGCTTTGTTTGCACATGTAATTTCTGGAAAGTAATAATGAAGAATTGATGATATTCTAAAGACATCCTTACCCTGATCTAAAAATGTTGAGGACTGCGAAAAATCACACAAGGGACACACAGATATAATCAACGACTAAAAGTATTGTATAGCAATATCATTTATCAGTTATTACACTATTCAGGAGGTATGCTACACCAGAGAAATTTGATATGGATGAAAAGTGGAGGATATGTATAACAATATTTTGAAGTTGAAAATTTTCAAATTTTCTTTATTTTGTCAAAAAAATACAGTTTTAGTAGAAGATAGTCTGAATTTTTTTTAAAACCCCTACTGGACTCGAACCTGCGACCTACAGTTCACCAATCGGTAAGCTAACCTACTGAGCTACTCAGCTAGGTATTTGAATTGAAAAGGAAAAGTCAAATATTGCTGATATTGATTTCTATACCCCCGAGATCGAAGATCGGGGGTATATTGTTTTTGTCCTGTCTGTCATTCAGTAATTCTGTCTGAAACTTTAACCTTGCTAATAACTTTTGAACAGTAAATGACAGAGCTTTGATATTTCACATGAGTATTCCTTGTGACAGCCCTTTCCGTGGGTACCAACATTTTTGACCCCGTGACCTTGATCTTGGAGTTTGACCTACTTTTTGAAAACTTTAACCTTGCTAATAACTTTTGAACAATAAGTGATAGAGCTTTGATATTTCACATGAGTATTCCTTGTGACAAGAACTTTTCGTGGGTACCAACATTTATTACCCTGTGACGTTGACCTTGGAGTTTGACCTACTTTTTGAAAACTTTAACCTTTTGAACAGTAAGTGATAGAACTTTGATATTTCACATGAGTATTCCTTGTTACAAGGCCTTTCCGTTGGTATTGAACCTTTTGACCTTGACATTTGACCTACTTATTTGTCGGTTACGGAAATGGCCGAGTTGTTCCGATTGCCATTTGTCGGTTACGGAAATGGCCGAGTTGTTCCGATTGTTTCTACCACGTGAATGACCTACAGTACTGTACATTCATATGCATATTACGAAGTAGTTCCACATTTAGGATCAGAAAACCGCGATTTTAAACAATTTACAGTAAGCATCAATTTAATTGTACTAAAAGCATTTCATAATATGACAAAATATTTAGTCCAAAACATAAATGTTGGATGTTAGAAACTTTTACAAGATTTCTGTAAAAGGCCATTGACAGAGGTCTAGTGCTCGTAGCGCACGGGACTCTGAGTAGAGAATAGGACCGCAACGTGTTACACACCACCTGTATTCAGGGAGGGGGGGGGGGGTAACTCGCGCTGCACTGTGAAAAATGTCTTTAGTTTGATTTTGACGCATATAATAATTCCCGCATAAATCATATATATATATATATATATATATATATATATATGCTGGGTTGGTTGGAAGTCGATCAGTTCCTCTACATGCTATTAATTTTACTATGCAAAACCCAGAATAACTTTAAACATTTAAGATAACCGTCAATCATGCACTGTAATTTTACTTGGGTTCCCTATGAACAAAATGATCTGAGAATTTTCCATATAATTTTGAATAAAAACAATATTCGCTGTGCTGAATATATATATTTTAGTAAGAAACTTTGCTTCCGTTAAAAGAATTCTCGACCCCCTTACGCCACACGGGGTTTTCAGTCAAATAATCGGTATATCATGATTTTTATTGGTTTTCTCAATCGAATATTGAGTTCCCATTCAAAGGAAATGTCTCTGGTAGAAAAAACTTGGGACTTTATGCAATAGGAATGAAGATTTCTCATTAAATACACCGAAAAATATACCCGGCGCCTACCCTACTTGTATATTGTCGAAGTGTTTGAGTATTTCCAAAGTGTTCTAGACTCCCCAATTGTTAGTGCTAGCTTGTCAGTAACCAGTGTCTTCCGTGCAATACTTTCGGCTTTCTAGATTTATCTTAATTAAACACAATCAGTCTTTGAATACTTGTCGACCTACTTTCTTCGCTTATAATTCACATCCCCGTGCTACACCGATCCCGCTCCCCGCATGTGGCATTGTAGACGGTGACATAGGTATTATTGTTTCAAAATGAATAAGGAAATCAACAGGGTTCAAATTGACTGGCTACCTAACATGGCTACATCAACATACAAAATTTAATATTTGATGCTGTAAGTTTTCATGACTGGCTACCTAACATGGCTACATCAACATACAAAATCCAATATTTGATGATGCAAGTTTTCATGACTGGCTATCTAACATGGCTACATCAACATACAAAATCTAACATTTGATGCTGTGAGTTTTCATGATTGGCTACCTAACATGGCTACATCAACATACAAAATCTAATATTTGATGATGCAAGTTTTCATGACTGGCTACCTAACATGGCTACATCAACATACAAAATCTAACATTTGATGCTGTGAGTTTTCATGATTGGCTACCTAACATGGCTACATCAACATACAAAATCTAATATTTGATGATGCAAGTTTTCATGACTGGCTACCTAACATGGCTACATCAACATACAAAATCTAACATTTGATGCTGTGAGTTTTCATGACTGGCTACTTCAACATACAACATCTAACATTTGATGCTGTGAGTTTTCATGATTGGCTACCTAACATGGCTACATCAACATACAAAATCTAATATTTGATGATGCAAGTTTTCATGACTGGCTACCTAACATGGCTACATCAACATACAAAATCTAACATTTGATGCTGTGAGTTTTCATGACTGGCTACTTCAACATACATCTATCATTTGATGCTGTGAGTTTTCAGTTCACATGAGGCTTTAATGAATGTTTGAATGTATGTTTCTACACAAGTGTAGTGAGAAAATAAGTCAGAATTTTTTTTATATCAATATTTTAAGATTATAGCGATATCAGACCCCAACCATGTGCAGAAAACTATGCCAAATATGGAAGAGTTTTTATAAGGGGTGGATATTTAGCTTCCTGGTCCAAATTTTCCCCCCAGAGAGCAACAGTTCTGTGGCTAAAACTGAAGGAAATACCTGAAAATAATGACTTCATTGGAAATACCTGTTACATAATAAATCCAAGATGAAATTCCTCTAATATATATAAAATTTATTAACAAATCAGCTATGTTTACATGTACAAATAAGCTGCATATCAACAAACTTGGTGTAAAAAACATACTACATAATTAATACTTGTCACTCAGCAAAAATTATAATTACTTTACATGTACATGTCAAACACAAAATATGGTCCATTAAAGCAAAACCCACAAGCCTGCTATTAATAATGTTATCTCCAGATACATCATGACTGTCCAGTCATCGCAATAAATGTAATATCAAAGAATATAAATCTGAAGTCTAAAAATATCATTTTCATATACTCATAACAAATACAGTACAACTTTTGAAGAGAAATGTTGCAAATGCTGTTATTTTGCACGAACATTTGAATTCAAATTTAACCAAGCAGTGTTGTGTAGGAATTTGAGCAAAGCATAAAAGGAAACAATTATTTTATGTTGAGAGCAGTAAGAACCTATCATGTACTTCAAAAGTTCAGTACACACAATAAATATTTCAACAATGGTTAACTGTACGTCACAGTGGTTTGTAAGTAAAACTTCTAAAGGCTAAAATAAAAATATCCTAATATAAAATCATTAATAAGATAAATTCAGTTCAAAAATCTTTGTAGTGTTCAATACATTTAAAAGCACAGATCTTCTCAATAGGCGAGATCTTTGTAATTGCTTTGAATAATCAGTCATTTAATTCAAATTCTACCCAAGGCTTCTCTACCCTCAAGTGACTTCGAATTATTATGGGTTCAAAGTAGAAAAACTGTACTAATTACCACTTGATATAGTTTAATTTAATTAATAACCAAAGAAAATGTATATGCTGCCACTTTTTCAAAGACAGACATATGCATGCATGAATATCAATATCCAAAATTTGCACATTTTTTTTTTAAATAGCATAATTAAAGTATACCTAAAAACTTGTTAAAATGACAACAATTTTATTCTAAAAGTTACAAAAAGCTGCTCCTTTATAACATATATAGATTGTGGATAGAGGGAAAATCATTGTCTGGTAGACATGTAATAAAAAAAATATCAACGCAGGACATAGATAAGTGATTATAATTATACATTATTTCTTATATTCATAATATCAAATTGATGGAAAATATCTTCTTTTTTTTCAGAATTAAAAGTTTCACCCAAATTTTTATTATACCCAGTGAATAAAAATCCTACAAAGGATGTATTTCTATCATGCACAAAGTTTGATTAATCAAAGATTTTGCAAAAGCCTATGATGTCACACGAGGGTGGAGCTACCGTAATACAGGTAATCATTTTGAAACAATTGATTTTGCTTATAATTTCCCTGTACAATCAATATACTAACATCTAAGGTTTCCTTCAGGTCAAACAATTTAGTGAAAACATGAAAAAACAAAACTATAAAAACTTTGTTTAGTCTTAATGGTCAGTGAATTGTACGTCCCCTAACCTTAATCACTTCTAAAATCCAGTACTTATCAAATGCAAATATTTCTGAAGACAAACACGTTTGTAAAGAATTATCATGTATATTCTATGTATGCTTTTATTTTATATCGAGGAACAAAACAAATACAAATTGACCATACTTTATAAAATAAAATATATCATCAGCAGGGGACTTCCTCAAAATTATTTCCTAAATATCCTTCAAATATTTGGAATACATAACATCAGTCATTACATGTATGTGTTTCTGAGTTCCTTTTCAATTTATATGAAGATCCACCTCCATTTTTATCTATCAAAAAATTAATTTTTTTAAAAATTGAGGATCACAATCCACAAACTGGAACAGGTGTTGGTTTCTGTTTAACTTCAGTAATAATTCTACTCAGTCATCTAGCAACACAGGGTTTCTCGTTTACATGCAGTGTATTAATATAAACAAAGTTTACAATGGATATCAGAATCTAACTTTGTCACATTATCTTGTTATACTTGACAGTATATGTTACCCAGTATTAAACGCCAACGCATTTACTGTGTTTTTTAATTTTCTTTACCAAGCAGATATTTTGATTTCAATAGTATGCCGGTACATAATCATATAATACTATTCTCTTTACTTTCTTTTTTTTAAAAACAGATTTACAGTAAAACATGCTTATAGTGAAATGCTAGGGATGAATAATTTAGATTTAACATAAACATAATTATATCCAATAAGTTCATATTAATATGTTTTAAAACTACAGGGAATGAAAATCACTTTGTTGAAAGTGTGAACTCAGTCTAAACATGTTCGCTGTAAGTGTGACTTCACTATAAGCATGTTTGCTGTAACCATGTTTTACTGTAGTTTGGAGTACATATAATGTATCTATCTACCAAGGTACATGACACAACAAAGCAAACAATGCACTATGTTGAGGGGGGTTGTTTACTTATTGCTAATTGTATATATTAATGACAGCACAGGAAAATAAGGCATATTCCAATTCACCTAATACACAAAACAACAATACCTGAAAACATGTGGGCTAATATATAATATACACAAAACAATGCCCCTTATCCATGACCATCACAATTCTGTATACATAAGTTTCTTATTGTTTGAGACCTTATACACATCTTTGTATAAATTACATGTGACAAACTGCGGGTAATTTTTAACTGGTGGTCTTTCTTTGTTTTAACTGGTGGTCTTTGTTTACAACTTTATTGACTCCATCCTTGTATACCTTAGCATAAAATTCAAATTAACATTATTATTCCTATTCTTAAAAACACAGGATATTCTAACAACTTTCCCAACCATGCTGACATAGTACTTTCAATAATCAACAAACATTATCCACATTAACACAATGTTAAATCTCTCATTCTTGAAAAATCCTGTTCCTGGACTCTCTTCTTCTTTCATAATATCATTTCTTTTGCAAGACCCGATTACACTAATACAAATTTAATCAAGTTACGTTTGCATTTAATAGTCACCTTTTCTCTGAATTAAGTTTGATATTTGTCCTATAGTTGCCTTGCTGGAAGTCACTAAGAAGTTTTATTACTTTGATATTGCTTATTGCTACAGAATCTACATAATAACCCATTGATGCATTACAAGCGTGCACACACTGTATAAAACAAAATGCTTGGATGGCTCAATCCCAACAGTTATCAAACTACTCATTGATTGGCTGTTTCCATGGAAGCAACATACCAACCCCAACAGTTATCAAACTACTCTCGTATGTTCCCCTTGCTCAAGTCTTATTGTACGAAGGTGTTTTACTCGACTCATCTTATGAATTACTCAGTGTTTTAAAAGCCCATTGATTGGCTGTTTCCATGGAAGCAACATATCGCCTTCATGGGCATCAGGGTTTGTTTCAAAACACATTGCTGACTCCAACTCAGAGTTGCCATTTTTGTCACCATTATGTAACTTGGGTTTCTTTGGGTCACCTTTGTCTGTGATCTCAGATCTTTTTCGACCCATCCTTTCATTTTCAGTTCTCACTTTATCTTGCTTGTCCATCAGAGAATTAAGTAAGTCACATAAAATCTCCATAAAGTTGTTAACACCTTCATAACCTACAAAAAATAGACTGAAGTGTTATTTCTCGGAGAGACACCTAGCACAAGAAACACAAGAGGCCCATGAGCCACATCGCTCCTCTGAGTCACTATGAACCTGCTGTAGTTCATCTGAGTCACTATGACCCTGCTGTAGTTCATCTGAGTCACTATGACCCTGCTGTAGTTCATATGATCTGAGTCACTATGACCCTGCTGTAGTTCACATCGCTCCTCTGAGTCACTATGACCCTGCTGTAGTTCACATCGCTCCTCTGAGTCACTATGACCCTGCTGTAGTTCATATGCTGTGATTTTCAAGATTTTTTTTTTTCAATCTTTATTCTCATGAAAAATTTGATCCCATATTGTGGCCCTAACCTAGCATCAATTGGTCACAGCATAACCAAACTTGAATTCACACACTGTGGGAGTGTCTCCATACCACTAAAATAACCATGCTGTTCCGGAGAAAGTGAAGGTCACAAATCAAAATGTGAAATGAAAGGTCTTGCCATAAAAAATTCCCTGTATATTCCCATATGAAAATACTACCCCTGGGGCTCATGACAAGAACAAACTTGAATTTGTACTACCTATAGATACTAAATACTTGCACATTAAAATGATTAATTATGGCCTGTTGTTGTTGAAATGTTTCCCTATAAATTCTTCTGTAAAACTTTGGTCTCTAACTGTGTCCCCAGCATACCCCCAGGGATCAAAATTTGAATACATCTGAATTTGCAATACCTATGAATACTTGCACATCAATATGACTTATCAGAGCCCTACTGTTCTTAAGGAGTTACTTTACATCATCATAAAGGCCGACTTCCTTTTAAAACATGGGTGAAAATATAAATATCAGCAATATTTGTCTATTCATTTCAAAATTATTCACCTGACAGAGTATCTCAGTAGGTTAGCACGTTGACTGCTGATTGCGGGTTTGAGTTCAGCAGGGGTTTTAAATTTTTTTTCAGATTGCTTTCTACTACAACTGCATTTTTTGACTAAATAAAGTAAATTTGAAAGTTTTCAATTTTAAAAATTGTTGTACATATTCTCCACTTTTCATCCATATCAAATTTCTTTGGTGTAGCATACCTCCTTAGGAAGATTTTTTCCTTTATATTCCCAGGTAAAACTTTGATCCCATTTAGTAACCCCACTCTATATCTGTGGGTCACAATTTGAACAAACTTAAATCTGAACTACCTGGGGATGCTTGCATATTCATACATCTAATCATGGCCCCGTTGTTCTTGAGAAGATGATTTTGAAAGATGTTTGCTGTATATCCACATGTTCTTCTATGGTCGTTATAAAAATCTAGTTTGCCGTTACAACCTATCATTGGGTCAAATGCTGTCTGACATGTTTCATGTCGATTGTTAGGCCGTTCTTGACACACTGATTTTGACTATGGATAACTCTGTTTACCTGATCAAGATATAGGGCTCACGGCGGGTGTGACTGGTCAACAGGGAATGGTTACTCCTCCTAGGCACCTGATCCCACCTCTGGTATATCCAGGGGTCCGTGTTAACCCAACTTAATTTTGTATTGCTTATAGGAGTTATAAGATTGATCACTGTTCGTTATCTTCACCTTTCACGTTAAACTTTTATCCCCTATTGTGGCCCCACCCTACCTTTGGGATCCATGATTTGAACAAATTTGAATCTACTTTATGTCAGGAAGCTTTCAAGTAAACAAATTTTCTGGCCCAGTGGTTTTTGAGAAGATTTTTTAATGACTCCACATTACTTTCGCCTTTTCTTGAATATCTCCCCTTTCGAGGCACCATGGCCCTTCATTTGAAAAAAAGTTAAATCCCCTTTACCCAAGGATTATTTGTCTTTAATTTGATTAAAATAGGTCCAGTGGTTCTTGAAAAGAAGATTTTTAAAAGATGCCAAAAATATTTTCACCAATTTTCTCACACATTATGCACTGTCAAGTTTTCATTAAAAGTTGTTTCCCCTGACTCATTTACCTGGGAAGGCGTTGATGTCTATCACAGCGTATTTCTTAGTATCACAATCAATGATGACGTCGATGCCAAACAACTCCATCTTCAATTCTCTTCTAACAGCCCTCGCCAGATCACTTAGAATCTGGTTGTTGGGAGTGATAGGAGTGCGTGGCAGGTCCACTTCATCAAGCTACAAATGACATTTCACACCGTAACGAACTGAAGCTGATACTCGTGTTTAATTATGTTTTGCTCTAACCAGAAGTGGCACCTGATATTTCTGTGATTATTCGTGTCCTTACTAACATACCTCAGTCAGGAAATTTGCACAGTTTGGCTTTGAAACATCATTTGAGTCGAAGTAAATAGTTGACTGGTCTGCAAATAAAGTATATTAAATGAAACCCGTTCAAAAAGCAACACTTAGCATTTAGTCTGAAATTTGGGACCCCTCCCCCCGAGAAAACACAATTTCGCTTTCATTATATAATAAACTGAGTACTTTACTCCCCCTCATCATCTGTAAGTGTCAAATTGCAAATTCACAATGACAATTCCATCATATAATTAAAAGTAAAAGTGAAATCTACGAAACTAGCAGTAATCTGCTCGCAATTCATTACGACAATTCCGTCATATAATTAAAAGTAAAAGTGAAATCTACGAAAAACTAGCAGTAACCTGCTCGCAATTCATTATGACAATTCCATCATATAATTAAAAGTATAAGTGAAATCTACGAAACTAGCAGTAATCTGCTCGTAATTCATAACGACAATTCAGTTGTATAATTAAAGGTAAAAATAAAAGTGAAATAAACGAAAATAGCAGTAATCTGCTCGCAATTCATTCTGCGTTTACTGGCTGCTTACCCCGCGATGAGAAGTTTTTAATGGAGGGTCTTTCCACGATGTGATGTTTCTCTCCAATGACAAATACTTTGTATAAAACTGCATTGTGATTATGAAACGTCTGGGCCACACACGGGGGCTGTACATCATCGAGACCCTTGTCATTGAAAATTATTGCCATCTGGAATAAAGCAAGATACCAGAAATCAGGAATACTAGTCATTTAACCCAATATATATAACACACAAAGCATGTTAGTCTCAAAATACGTAAATAAATACACATGTACATTACATAGTACAAGTTGATTTGTATCTCTGAGTGGTGATTACCTTATGTGACGCAGAGGAGCCATGTGCGACTACAGGCTTGCACACTAAAATGAAATGCAAGATAAAGGTAACAAAAGTAGTACTGAGCCAAGCTTCAACTGAACAATGGTTTAAGGTGATTAGCTTGGAATTCTTGGTGAGGAATTGATCAGAATACCCTTCATGGAGTCTAATCTTAATCAGTTCCTGATGGAGAGATTATAAAACAACAATTCTTGTTGCCCCCTACTCCATCTGTGTAAAATCAATTTGCTTCAAAACACAATTTTTCTGGGTGCCAACTTATATTGGTGCCAAAAGACTGATAATATTGCACACCTTCAACTTCCGATGTGATACTTTTAATCTATTTCTAAAAATATATTTGCTTTAACACATCAGCACTTAATGATATACAATCTCTTATCACATGGACATACATGTGAGGCAGCCTTGGATCCAATCCAGTAAGTTGGCCACCAAAATGCTGGAGATTGGGAATAATTTCCTAATTCTCGGAGATTTTTTTTATCAATATTCAACATTCTCAACATATGTACGAAGCAATTAAAAAACAATTTTCAACTCCAAATCTAACTTTTTAAAATTGAAAATGAGGAAAATTTTAGTACTTTAATAAATATTTGTCCACATGGGAATTGTTTCCATTCATTATGATAAGGTATACCTTAATTCATGATTCTATTCAATTTGATATACGTATGTTTGTCGGTGAGTACCAAGAAATTTGTTCATCACACTTTAGTAATCAAATACAGTGAAGAAAAAAAAAATTAGAAGTGGGAGAAAAAAATGAATATTTGTTGGCTTTTCATCTACTTAATGGGTATCAGTATCTTCCTCCAGTTCAGCCAAGTACTACCACAAGGACACAATATGAATCTTTTTTTTAAAATATAAAATTGAGAACATATTCAATATATATTATAGAGTATATGTTACATGTACATTGTATCAATTTTTATATTGTGACAGGTCCCTGTGGTAAAACCTTAATATAATACGAACACAGTAGGAAACATTGAAGATAAATTGTGAATATTTTTGTTTATCAGTTAGACCATCATACATATGTATATTCAGAAATTCATGCAAAACCGACATAGTAGTATATTCAGAAATTCATGCAAAACCGACATAGTAGTCAACCCTCATAGAAATAGCTAGGGTGTGCTCTGTTACTCTGTAATCTAGGTGTTTAAATTCTGTCACTCATACTTAAAACTCAGAGGTGGGAGGTACTAGATCACGAGAAGGAAAGCCTACTAAATCCCTGGAACTTATCTACTTTAAAAATTATACATGCAATATATTCAGAGCAATTCAGCTGTATATGTACAATTATCACCACGAAATAAAAAAAAAAAAAAAAAGCCACAGCCATTTAATCAGCACCATTGATTGCATTTTTGTTTGTAAAATTGTGTGCTTTATAAATTTTAATAATAAATAATCTTAATATCATTTGAATGCATGCACAGATTAAGTTTAATGATCCATGACAAAATCGTTTTGGAAAACTTTACAGTATTCTATTTTCCTGTCCTTCCAAAACCAGTCAGAGTGATTTAACAATTCTGTGCTAATTAAGAAAATGTATCACTACAATTTGGTTACTGAGTATCGGCATGAACAAACTTATTGCTGCACCACATAAGTATTTTTGCATATCAAAATAATGTACACTTGTAGTTCTTGAGAAAATTATTTTCAAAACAGTATCCTATGTAAAATGTTGAACTTTTACTGTAACTCTGCCCTACACCCAGGAATCATCATGTGAACAGGAACAAGGATGTTTGCATGTTATCTTAGCTAATTGTATTTTCCTACATGTACGTAATCCTATGTAAATCTTTTTAAAGAAAACCTTGTAGCCCAGCCAAAATCCTCAATGTTGTGGTGTAACACAAACACTACACTACAGAAGGACATTCACACATTAACATGTTCTACCCTTGTATTTCTCTTATAAAAGAATGTTCCCATATATTCTTATGTAAAACTTTATAACTACCACTGGCCAGGCCCTCATATTGGGTCCTGAGCACAGGCAATTATATTGATTGGATTCGAATTTACTAAATTCGAACCCAACCGATATAATTGCCTGAGGTCCTGGTTTGAACATTGAACTGGAATATTCATCATGGAAGTTTTATGCAACCCAAAGATTTTGGCCTAGTAGTTCTTGAGAATATTTTTTTAACAAAACAGTCTTTATTATATATTATATATAGTCCTTTGGTTGAAATATAAAAAGTTTACAGACAACACACAGTTATAGAAACTTTCATCAGAGAAGCTCACTTGAGCCCAAAACAGGTACAGTCCAGTGAAACATTCTACTTCGCCATTTTTCTGTTCACTCAACGTGCGTTCTCCGTTTGCACTTATACATTCAGTTTTTACAGTTCACCAACCACTCGTATTCACCACTCTCAAAGCATTCATCATTCGTTTAACACACATTCACTGTTCAGTCTTTTGTCTTTGCATAGTCATTTGGAGCTCAAAAGTGAATGAATCGATCTTTATAACGAGGACAAAACGAGGAAAAAAAACACATACGCAAGAGTGGAAGGAAATTTTCATATTACATCAGAGATATGATTTCGAACTAAAAAGTATCGGGATTATGAACTGTGAAAACCCAAAGAAAACTTCAGTCTACTCAACATCAACATCAGAAGATTGATCAGATAGTGTGTTGTTTTTTTTTCAAACATGGAAATATCTTTTTTTTTATCTAACTGATCATTAATAAAGATTTTTATTTCCTTTACTGAAATATCCTTACAAAATAGATATAAGAGCTCAGTCAGCACTTTTGAGCACTGTGTAAATTTGATTCCATGTTTGGTTGTTTTTCGACAATGTTCATATTCTTTTATGGGGGTGCTTTTTTCAACAGTGTTCAAATCTACAAATATTATATGTAAGACCAAACAGAAATATTTCAATGGCAATTGCTGCGGGTCTGCAGTTTATTGTTACATCAATGCAAATATTGGCATGGGACATCTACAAGTACTCCAACTTGTACAATTATTTATCCTTACATCATTGATGTACAACCCGGGGGACTTTTTGACGATGTAATTTTCCCATTATCTTCATTATGCATATTTGGTTGTGCCCCTCCCACTTTTTTATGGCAGTAGTAAATGGTAGTGGAGTAGTAATATTTCTATTTAATTGACCCCCCTTCCAGTTTGAAAAGTGATACTATGGGTCTGTACATTATCAGCATTTCATGAGAAAGATACATTCAATACTTGTACTATGTTTTGTTTAGACTGAATATATTCCTGATACATTCAATACTTGTACTATGTTTTGTTTAGACTGAATATATTCCTGGCTGTAGAACATGCCATTTCCCCATTCTGGTTTATTGTATTATTGACTCAACAACTGATGAATTTTTCAAAAGATAAATGGATCCAAAGTTCAATGCACATCACTGAAATAATTTAACTTCTTTCTGATACAATATGATACTTAAAATAAAACACATCCCGTGCTCACCATTCACTCATCATTCATGTTCACACACCACACACCCCGTGATCACCATTCACTCAACATTCACACACCACACACCCCGTGCTCACCATTCACTCATCATTCATGTTCACACACCACACACCCCGTGATCACCATTCACTCAACATTCACACACCACACACACCGTGATCACCATTCACTCAACATTCACACACCACACACCCCGTGATCACCATTCACACACCACACACCCCATGATCACCATTCACTCAACATTCACATTCACACACCACACACCCCGTGATCACCATTCACACACCACACACACCGTGATCACCATTCACTCCACATTCACACACCACACACCCTGTGATCACCATTCACTCAACATTCACACACCACACACACCGTGATCACCATTCACTCAACATTCACACACCACACACCCCGTGATCACCATTCACTCAACATTCACACACCACACACCCCGTGATCACCATTCACTCCACATTCACCACACACCCCGTGATCACCATTCACACACCACACACCCCGTGATCACCATTCACTCAACATTCACACACCACACACCCCGTGATCACCATTCACTCAACATTCACATTCACACACCACACACCCCGTGATCACCATTCACTCCACATTCACGTTCACACACCACACACCCCGTGATCACCATTCACACACCACACACCCCGTGATCACCATTCACTCAACATTCACATTCACACACCACACACCCCGTGATCACCATTCACTCAACATTCACATTCACACACCACACACCCCGTGATCACCATTCACACACCACACACCCCGTGATCACCATTCACTCCACATTCAAGTTCACACACCACACACCCCGTGATCACCATTCACACACCACACACCCCATGATCACCATTCACTCAACATTCACACACCACACACCCCGTGATCACCATTCACTCAACATTCACACACCACACACACCGTGATCACCATTCACTCCACATTCACGTTCACACACCACGTGATCACCATTCACACACCACACACCCCGTGATCACCATTCACTCAACATTCACATTCACACACCACACACCCCGTGATCACCATTCACTCAACATTCACATTCACACACCACACACCCCGTGATCACCATTCACACACCACACACACCGTGATCACCATTCACTCAACATTCACACACCACACACCCCGTGATCACCATTCACTCAACATTCACACCCCACACACCCCGTGATCACCATTCACTCCACATTCACGTTCACACACCACACACCCCGTGATCACCATTCACACACCACACACCCCGTGATCACCATTCACACACCACACACCCCGTGATCACCATTCACACACCACACACCCCGTGATCACCATTCACTCCACATTCAAGTTCACACACCACACACCCCGTGATCACCATTCACACACCACACACCCCGTGATCACCATTCACTCAACATTCACACACCACACACCCCGTGATCACCATTCACTCAACATTCACACACCACACACACCGTGATCACCATTCACTCCACATTCACGTTCACACACCACGTGATCACCATTCACACACCACACACTCCGTGATCACCATTCACTCAACATTCACACACCACACACCCCGTGATCACCATTCACTCAACATTCACATTCACACACCACACACCCCGTGATCACCATTCACACACCACACACCCCGTGATCACCATTCACTCAACATTCACACCCCACACACCCCGTGATCACCATTCACTCCACATTCACGTTCACACACCACACACCCCGTGATCACCATTCACACACCACACACCCCGTGATCACCATTCACATTCACACACCACACACCCCGTGATCACCATTCACTCAACATTCACACACCACACACACCGTGATCACCATTCACTCCACATTCATGTTCACACACCACACACCCTGTGATCACCATTCACTCAACATTCACACACCACACACACCGTGATCACCATTCACTCAACATTCACACACCACACACCCCGTGATCACCATTCACACACCACACACCCCGTGATCACCATTCACACACCACACACCCCGTGATCACCATTCACTCAACATTCACACCCCACACACCCCGTGATCACCATTCACTCCACATTCACGTTCACACACCACACACCCCGTGATCACCATTCACACACCACACACCCCGTGATCACCATTCACATTCACACACCACACACCCCGTGATCACCATTCACTCAACATTCACACACCACACACACCGTGATCACCATTCACTCCACATTCATGTTCACACACCACACACCCTGTGATCACCATTCACTCAACATTCACACACCACACACACCGTGATCACCATTCACTCAACATTCACACACCACACACCCCGTGATCACCATTCACACACCACACACCCCGTGATCACCATTCACTCAACATTCACATTCACACACCACACACCCCTGATCACCATTCACTCAACATTCAAGTGGGAAAGTAAAACGTTTCAGGGACAGAAAATACCCAGTATCTGTCTTTTAATAGTTGCAGTATACCCATTACTTTTACTTGAAGGAGAAGGAACCATTTCAGTACCACTACAATCTGTCCTAATTCATGAGAAGATCTACTAATGAACTGAGAGTGGATCTAATAAATTACACCACTACAATCTGTCCTAATTCATGAGAAGATCTACTAATGAACTGAGAGTGGATCTAATAAATTACACCACTACAATCTGTCCTAATTCATGAGAAGATCTACTAATGAATATTCATGTATAACCGAGAGTGGATCTAATAAATTACACCACTACAATCTGTCCTAATTCATGAGAAGATCTACTAATGATTATTCATGTATAACTGAGAGTGGATCTAATAGATTACAGTCATTGTTATGATTTACAATCTGTATCCAGTCAGAACTATTCACTTATTGCCTTACTATCTTAACCTCTATGGGTACCCGGACCATGTGTTATAGTATTTCATGTTCAAATGCCAACAATCTCCTCCTTCTCTCAATGTTTACACTTCAGTAATAAAAAGATATCAGGAAATATGCAAAATGCTCAGGATATATACATATCATAACTTGACATTTTCATTTCACAGGATACCGAACCTCAATTTGTTCAAAGTCTGACAACATTTCCTGTCTTTAGGTGCAGTACTTAGAATAGGCCTCGACAAACTGATTATTATGTAACTATGACAACGCAGAACATGATATCCAGGAAACATTGCCAGGTAAGGAATTCTGAGCTAGTAGTGTAGGGCTATCTATCTATCTACGTTTACAACAGGTATTCTGCGTACGCATGACATTGGGACATCTTCTGGGTATGAATTTTCAAACATCATAAATAAAATGGATATTTAATCTTAATACAAACATACATGTACTTATCAAAACCTCTGCTTAATATAACCTACTCTAGTTACTGTGTATGTCTAACAAAATAAAGTCAAAATTGAGGAACAACTGATAACGACCCACAAGAGACCTGTGCTTCACATCACTCATTAGAGCTGAACATTATCAAAACTTCCAGAGTAAAACTTTGAATTAAATCCCCATCATGGTCCTGAGATTTAGTGTTTTGAGAAAAAAAATCATAATCATACAAAACCAGCATCATACTAAGAGGGTTCTACTGTATATCAAGGTAATGTTATGTTAAATTAATATCATAGTTCATTCTATTCAAATATATAATAAATCATTTGTTTTGCCTTTGTTAGTATGTTTAGAAAATGGTTTCGGAAACAAATCAAATCAGCAACCCAAAAATAAACAAGTGGAGGGGGGAGGGGGGGGGGTTAGTAGTAATGATAGCAATGGTCACACTAAAACCATTTTCAGAATGTTACTTCATGCAAACATTGTAATGTTTTCCTGATGTTTCTCAATGATATATATTTTTTGGTTACACTTAGAAATAGGACATATAGTAACAGTAATATGTATCATTGTATCGTGATGACACGTGCAGCATTGCAGCCCAACTAAACCTAAACGTCCAGCAGCAACCAAGTCTGTGACCCCTTCCCCTTCTAAAATTTATCACATGGATTTTCATATGCAAAATATCTAAATCAAACATTCGACCTTTTTATACATCATTTCAATATCATTGTTTGAAAAAACTTCACATGTATACAACAAATCTTTCATGTAAGCTTTAGCTATTCCAAACACCCCACTCTATTTTCAATATATCTTAATTACCTCCCCTTGGAAAGGCATATGACCCTTCATTTGAACAAACGTGAATTCATATTACTTTAAGAATACACAAAAATTTGTACAAAGTTGAGTTGAAATTGGCCATATGGTTCTAGAGAAGTAGAAAACAGATAATGCTGATGGGGCCCATACAAATGAAGCAACTTTGACAAAATGACCTTGCTCAAGGTCAATACACACATGGGCATGACCAAACTTTGTGTGAAGTGTAAACGTGTAATTTTCTCCACTACAAAATCATGGTCAAGACAATTTATTTCACTAATGACAATGACCTTTGCCAGGAATCATGCAAACTATAGTCATCAGCAACCTTTATACCAAGTATGAGCATGATGCCATGTAATATTTCTCCATCCCATTGTTATGACTCAGATACGAAGTAGGACAGGAGCACAATCAAACTGACATGGTGATTCCAACAGGTATTTAATTTAAACTTAAACAGTATTTTATTATGATAATTCATAATAGGATTGGACAGCAGGCACTGCCAATATAAGTCCTCTCCTACATGTATTTACCTTCCCACTCCCACTCACCCCCCCCCCCCTCCCACCAAAGAAGGCAAAGGGGAGCTGTGTAACAATGTTTTGCACCATTATCATATAAGGCATTGTTATTGACTATGACCTTTTTAAGATTTCCTAGTACTATGCATATATTTCAGTTGTATGAAATAAAAGACAAAATGGACAAACGTTTGAATTATAAATATAGTTTACTTCGTGAAGTTCATGACCCTGAATATCAATAACATTAGGAGGTAAGGTTGACTTTCATAAGAATACATGCATTTCCTACCAGATGTTTCAGCACAAAATTGTAGGTACTTACCAAATGGGTATCTGACATTAGCCTCTTTCAGTTTCTTTTTATTGATTTCTATTTCTTTAGTGGACAATTCAACGAAAGTAGGGGTACAAACATCAGATTCTGTTAAAAAACAAAATAACAACGTAAAAGTACATGGTCAAGAGCCCTCACAAGCTAACCATACTGGATTAATTAACTACAAGCTTATGAGAATCATAGAGTTACCTGACTTGAGAAGATTGCATCGTAGCAGAAGTTTGTATTGCTCATGTCTGTCAATCAGCTTCTCAATCGATTCAAAAGAATCCACCAGTACACATTCTGGGTGATTACATATGTACTCCTGAAACAAATGTCATAATAACAGCCTGTATTGCTAGAACATCAAACTGTACAAGATGATGACCATTGACCACACTGTACAAGATGATGACCATTGACCACACTGTACAAGATGATGACCATTGACCACACTGTACAATATGATGACCATTGACCACACTGTACAAGATGATCATTTGACCACACTGTACAATATGATGACCATTGACCACACTGTACAAAATGATGACCATTGACCACACTGTACAAAATGATGACCATTGACCACACTGTACAAAATGATGACCATTGACCACACTGTACAAAATGATGACCATTGACCACACTGTACAAGGCCTGAGATGTGCCAAGACTCAGTAATTCATTTCTTATTTTTAACTTTTTTGGTACATTAATGTCTAATTCCACCGAATTTTCAACTGAGGTACCATTATTAAGTTCATTAACATTGACTTATTTAATGTATAGTGTATGTTTACAAGTCATCGTGGTCAATGACACGGGACTTAAGTAATCTGACCCTTCACATCCTGAAGTAATGCATGTATATATGGGATATTCTCCCCTGTATAAGGCACTGACACATTGGATGAAACACACATATAAATGACAAATTAACTTTGTGGTTTCATCTTATTGAGTAACACCCCATAACAATTACAAGAAGCAGATTTGTAAATGTAAACATCGTGCGTGATATTTGTTGCACTGAGAAATCACTGTCTTTCACTAAGTTTTGTGGAGATCTAATTTTCATCTATTTTTGATTTCTATATTTTTCTCTTTTGGATAAAGCATGTAAAAGTGACACTGTATTATTCACTGGTGTATAATTTTGTCCTTGACGTTTGTTATTTTCACCTCTGTGGAAAACACTGTTATGGATATTCCAAACGTCTCTCTGAACTTGATGTACACTGACCTTTCAACCAATGGTCAAGTAAGAAACATATTGTTTATACAATACATATATACCCAGAACCAACACAGTAAAACAGGTGTTACTACATCACAGAACAGAAAAACCAAAATGATAGCTATAAAAATTATTGTGGCACATATTCCATGTGTATATCAATTTTAAGGAACTAATATATGCTTTCTTGTAATAAATAACCAGATCTTAAACTGTTTCTCTATTGTACGTAGTCTCAATCTGCAAAACTCTTCTCTCAAGTCGATAGCTACATGTACATGTATTGGAACGTTAAAGCATACAGGTGATCAATATGAGCTCTTATGATATTCAAGGATTCTGGGAAGAAAACACCTTCTTCCCATGCTCTATCTAACAAACATAATAAACTTATTGGGTGAGTTATTCTGAATGTATGTTGTTTAATTGTTTTAAGTGTTATTCCAGTGGCCATCTTTTGAGTGTTTTTTTTCCCAGTGTTATTTTTACCTTGATATTATTGATGGCTTTTAGTGACTGCTCATCACCGTCTTCAGCATCCACCATAAGGAGGGTACACTTGTGGAGAATAAGATTAAACGGTCCCTGGGGCTCCAAGCTCTTGTCAATATCCAGCTAATCAAACACAATCACAGTGTTATCATAAGGCACTAGCATACACACAACTACTGTGGATTCATTCATTTTAATGGGTATCAAATTCCATGGTTTTGCTAAAAATTACACTTTTGATTTAACATAAATCATAGACAGCTATCCTTTGTTTATTCATCATATGTATAAATTGTGGTAATTTGTTGATGGTTTTGCTCAATGATAAATGTAAAAGCACAAGAAATGTTTAAAACACATGTATATCCCCTGTGGTGCAAAATTGAAAAGGGCTATACACATGTATCATTTAATTGATAGTACATGTAGTGCCAAAACAATTCAGATATTAGTGGAAAATATCTTCCTATGTCCATAGTGGATTGACCCTTGATCTTTGACCATGTGACCTCAAAATCAATAGGGGTCATCTACTCCTTGGGATGTACCAGAGTATACCAAATTTGGTGTCAATCAAGCAAATAGTTCTAAAATCTAAAATGTAGGAGACAATATACTACAATGTCCAGTCTGACCCTTGGCCTTTGATCATGTAAACCCAAAATCAATATAGGAATCATCTACTCCTGAAGATGTACCAGTGTATCAAGTTTGATGTCTGTCAAGCAAAGGGTTCTCAAGATATTGAGCGGACAAGACTTGGGTCTACAGATCAACCAACCAAAAGGGGGTACAAAACAATAGGCCCCCTCTCATGAAAATTCATATGCAACAAATATTGATAATATCACAAGACATATTTCAAGTAGATTATGTTTGTTGAAATAGTCAAACAGGAAAGAACATTTCCAACAATTAAACAGTCCATGTAGTATAATTCTAAATGTTAAATGACAACACCAATATATGGCAAGTGGTCATTCGATCTGTATGGGCACTGCAAGGTATGAAGTTTTATCTTAGTGATTAACCCTCTAATTTTTCAAACAGTTTATCCTTTGAATTTGGAATAATAATTTGACTAAAAGTCAGAATGATACTTTATGTGTTTTTGTTTGTAAAAGTCTTGTGTTTAATAAAGCATAAAGTGTACGTGGCATCTGTGTGATAGAAAGGACTTAAAATATAATGCATTGTAAAGTATACATGTATATAATCTAGTAACCAAACCTTGTCTCCTAAATCGTACCTACTTCAATTTGCATTCACAAGAGCAGACATTTTAAAAAGGTATCTGTATCGACTTATCTATCCTCTTTCATACTTTGTGAGATAAAAGAGAAATTTTGTGTCACACACTCTGCATAAATGACAACTTCCTGTTGACGAGGGCTACTTACTTTCACAAGCTCGATCCCTGCATCTCTGAAATAATAGAAGAAGAATTAAGAATATTTCACATATGGCTACACAATGCGATAAATTAACTTGTCAATAAAAGCATCGGACACTTCCAGTAAGAACATTTGCCAAACATCACACACTAAATACAATATCTATATCAGGGCTGGAAACTCAGTGAAATTACGAGTGAAGTCACAGGACCGTGAACCACAGCTGAACTATAGGCTTCTGGGAGAGGAGCGTAGTTTCAGCCATGGTTTGTGATGATGTCACAGGACTAGCTACATCTTACTCAAAAGTCGCCAGCCCTGCTCAAAATCTGTCAGTCCCGATTTTCAGTTTTGTGATGTTATATTCTTTTATCCACAAACAAATTTACTAACATCAAAGCTTACTTGGTTATTGTACACTGGTTGTTGACCATCAGGCTATCATATAAAATTTTATCCCTGCCTGCCCGAGAAATGGACTATTTCAGGTGGTTGGGCAGGTAGTCGGGCAGGCTGTAATTTTCAATCCTGTACATATATATTTAGAGACTATAATATATTGTAATGGACAGATTTCCAAAACTTTCAGTAGATTACCCAAAAGACAGATAAATAACTGACATGTGAGAGGCAAATTGAAATAAATGCATGGAAAATGTTAAATCTTAGATAAATTTTTCTTATGAGACAATGAGACAATCTCAGTGTATTCTTTCGACCAATTAAGAACAATTACATGTAGGTCTTTATTGGACCAGGCTCCGGGATCATGAAACTGTCTTAAACTTTAAGACTGTTTTAAATCAATAAAGTTGCACTTAAATCTTAAGACTGGTCTTAAAGTGGATCACAAAAAGATCACTTAGACTTAAGATTGGTATTTTGTCTTAAATTTTAAGACTGCCTTAGAGCTGTCTTAACTTTCTAAGACTGTCGCTAAGTTAATTCAAAATGGCTGCGCTGGTTGCATTTTTGAGGCGAGTAAGAGAAAATGAGCGTGATGTCCGTCGATGAAGACGTCTGCCCCGACCAAGAAGAGGACAAATCATTTCTTTAAAAAAAAAAAATAGACCGTCGGTAGATCGTAAACACAGAATCTTGAAGTTAAAATCATATAATGAAATAAATTGTAACACCGCTAGCCCGGAAAAATTGGGAGCGGGTGTATTCAAACATATAGCAATTTATAAATATGACTTCTTATGTGATCAAAATATCGCAGGATTGATTGTCCGTTTCACTACCTGATCGTAGTTCGTAAAGTAGATGTAAACGTGAAAGTAGCACGTACATGCACGGTTGTTTTACTAAAAAGTTACAACTACAAAAGTACATGTATTTACCTGACTGAGTTTGTTGACAATGTGGAAGAAGAAAACAATCATTACTTGCAGTCTGCATTTGCACAGCAATAATGTGCAGTCCGAGCCCGAATTTGAAATAAATTAGAGTTATCCTTCTTTGCTACGCAAGCAGTCGACAAAATAAATACAGACATTGAATTTAATAAAATTATCGCTTCAATCACTCTTACATTTCCACTTTCATTCATTATTACATGTACTTTTAAAAAGAGGGAGGCGACGGGGTCAATACATCAAACTTTGTATGTAATAACGAAAAAAGTTTTGCTACGTGTATGTGCCTGCGTCAGCAATAGTGATCATAAACTAGACGTTTTAGACACTGACTATGTTGTTTAAGTCATTTTTTTTTTTTTTATATCCTATTGTTACCTCTACACAAAAGAGTTCCTTGTTGGCATAGCAATTCAAGATTCTAGACTTAGACTTGAGTTAAGACAATCTTAGTTAAGATTTGCTGAAGTTCGTTTTGTGATCCATTTAAGTCAGCAATCTTAGCTAAGTTCAAATCTTAATTTAAAGTCAAAATTTTGACTTAACTTTAAGAGAGTTTCATGATCCTGGAGCCAGGAACTTAGGTGGACTGCTGTGCTGTTTCTATCATATAGGAAATTTAAAAAAAAACCTGATGGAAAAAGATAAGCAGGAATTCATGTGCACAAAGTCAGTACTCTAAAAGTGCAAAACTTACTTTCTCAACTCAATTTGAACTAAAGACAATTGGTCTACAATTTCAAATTCTATTAACCCGACTGATTTACTATTGACCAACAGAAAAGTAACATAGACCCTTAATATACTTCATTTTTTTCATAACATGAGACAGATTTATTACTTAATTTTGAATCTGCATAGATCATTTACCACACTGTTTATTTGTTAGTGATATTTTCTGAAGCCTAATTTGATTAAGTTGCAAGGGGAAGCAAATGATAATTGAACTATAGAACATTAGATAATGTGTAACTGTCCTGAAGACTGCATTAATTTACTCTATAGATATTCATCTCATTATAGACCCGGACAATTTTTCAGAATCCATAGATTCTGTCAATCAGCCTAACGTTAATTTCGCACACTGCTCTGACCACTTGGTCAATACCTGTACAGTGTTTATTTTTCACAGTTACCATGTCTGCGTATAATGCATTATTGATATCTGTGTCACCACATCTGTGTATAATGTATTATTGATATCTGACATGTGTCACAATGTCTGTGTATAATGTATTATTGATATCTGTGTCACCACGTCTGAGTATAATGCATTATTGATATCTGTGTCACCGTGTCTGCATATAATGCATTATTGATATCTGTGTCACCACATCTGTGTATAATGTATTATTGATATCTGTGTCACCATGTCTGCATATAATGTATTATTGATATCTGTGTCACCATGTCTGCGTATAATGCATTATTGATATCTGTGTCACCACATCTGTGTATAATGCATTATTGATATCTGTGTCACCATGTCTGTGTATAATGTATTATTGAAATCTGTGTCACCACATCTGTGTATAATGTATTATTGATATCTGTGTCACCATGTCTGTGTATAATATATTATTGAAATCTTGTGTCACCATGTCTGTGTATAATGTATTATTGATATCTGTGTCACCATGTCTGTGTATAATGTATTATTGAAATCTGTGTCACCATGTCTGCGTATAATGTATTATTGATATCTGTGTCACCACGTCTGTGTATAATGTATTATTGAATGTCTGCAAATAATGTATTATTGATATCTGTGTCACCATGTCTGTGTATAATGTATTATTGAATGTCTGCGTATAATGTATTATTGATATCTGTGTCACCATGTCTGCATATAATTAATGATATCTGTGTCACCATGTCTGCATATAAGGTATTATTGATATCTGTGTCACTATACCTCCATATAATTATTGATATCTGTGTCACCATGTCTGCGTATAATGTATTATTGAATGTCTGTGTATAATGTATTATTGAATGTCTGTGTATAATGTATTATTGATATCTGTGTCACCATGTCTGCGTATACAGAGATGGGGTAATCGTAATCAGTAATCGTAATTGATTACAATCGATTACATTTTTTTAAGTAATCGTAATTGATTACATTTGTTTTTAAAGCAAAGTAATCGTAATCAATTACTTTGGCAAAGTAATCGTAATTTATGATTACAATAATGGTTACAATGATTACTTTATATTTATATTAAAATAATTATTTAATAGATAACAGTTAGAGCTTATGTATGTTATGTGTGCCATCATAAGATTTATCCATATCTATATGATATTATACTTACAGTATTTGCATGTATTCAATAGCAACTAAGGTCTAAATCTGTTTAAATTAAACTTAATAATCTGAACTAGTATACCCTGTATCATTTACTGTACATCTCATTGATCTCATTGAGACTTATGTTCATAAAGTGCAACAAACATTTCTTATAAACATTTTAAGTGTCACTGAATGGTTTACCAGTTATCATGTTACCAATACTTATGAAAGACTGTACATAAATATATAAAGTGTATTATACAATGTATCTTATTAATAAAACCAGTAAATATTTGTTGTTTTTCTTGTTCAAAAGCATGTAATCATGATTACTTTTCACAGTAATCGTAATTGTAATCAATTACTTTCAAAATATGTGTAATCGTAATCATAGATTTTCAAAGTAATCGTAATCAATTACATTTACAATGTAATCGCCCCATCTCTGGCGTATAATGTATTATTGAATGTCTGTGTATAATGTATTATTGAATGTCTGTGTATAGTGTATTATTGAATGTCTGTGTATAGTGTATTATTGAATGTCTGTGTATAGTGTATTATTGAATGTCTGTGTATAGTGTATTATTTAATGTCTGTGTATAATGTATTATTGATATCTGTGTCACCACGTCTGTGTATAATGTATTATTGATATCTGTGTCACCACGTCTGTGTATAGTGTATTATTGAATGTCTGTGTATAGTGTATTATTGAATGTCTGTGTATAGTGTATTATTGAATGTCTGTGTATAGTGTATTATTTAATGTCTGTGTATAATGTATTATTGATATCTGTGTCACCATGTCTGTGTATAATGTATTATTGAATGTCTGTACTCCATACATTGTGTTACTATACATAAACAGTGTGACCAAGATTATATTAACATATGTCTTAATCATTAATGTAAGCAGAGGAATTATTCAACAATAAATGACAGTCAATTCAAAATTTGGTTAAAAATTCTGAACAAATTATGGAGATAATAAGAGGAATGGTCGACCAGGAACAGCAATGGCCCCAGTGACACACAACCACAACAAATCTGTATTGCATAACTGTACCTTAACGTAAACCATGCATATTTAATGCCTGACATGCACAAACAGCGGGGGAGGGAGATCATTTCCTTAACCTTCACTAGGTGTTTGGCACTGACAGAAACAGGCCTTGAAGATCATATCAAATTTCTACTTCTCCATGGATGCACAGTCATTCAGTTTTGGAGACTGACATTTACAGACATTTTGATTTACCAATGTTTAACAGTATGCTGTTTAATTCTATGTAACGTGATGACAGTCAGTCACACACAGAAAGGCATAGTGATTTCTAACTTATTGCTGAGTTCAACTTTCAACTACCAGAGGAATCAGAACTATTCAACTCTCTTGTCATGTTGTCATAATTCAAGATACATATCTCTCGATCTACAATCAAAAATTTCTAGCTATATGAGCTAATATAAATATCATGTTTACATAAATTTTCATATATATATGAAATATTGTTTTTCTAAATATATTAACTCATATGTAATAGGTAACATTTTCACAGGTCTATGCATTACAGTTACTTTTAAGACCACTGAATTAGAATTCAGAGAAATTCCTGCACATTAAGCACACATTATACAAATGTAATGCACACAGAAAGTCATGTGACTTCAATGGTGTTTACTTGACTGCATCATGTAAATATTCACTGCTCCATAAAATTACCTAATACTAAAGTTTGTTGACAGTAATATTTTAGACACACTGTGAAAATTATACATGCATAGTTACTAACTGTATATGCCCTGTGGATGTACATGTCTATAGTTATTAAATGTACATATGTACTTGATAATGCAAAGTCTAGAATTTACTTCAATCTACCCATTAATTGCATGCAGGCTAAGAATAATTATACAACACGTGTCATAAATTTGTTTTTCAGTGCATAACTGAAGTTGAGGATTTACAAGTAAACCAATGATTTAAATATATGTAGTATAAAATGATGATTTTGTTTTTACTTTTCATTAACTGCATGTATCATATAATGCATTGTTAGATTCATGAGGGTGCCCAGGGATAGCTGGACTGAGGAAGAACTTTCATTGCAATACAGGTACAATATGGTTTATCACAAATAATCAGATGACTGGTAAAGTCATCAAACAACCTGAAAACCCTTTCGCACATACAATTATAATGCATTACAATTTTTGTACAACCACTAATAGTTTAAAATAAAATGCTGCATCCTTGTTTTGATCACCTGTGTGGTTTCTCATTGTATCTACAGGTCTACATAACCTTCAAATGTTGTAAGATTACGTTTTCTAAAAACCTGTAGGGGAATTATTCATCTCTAACCCACAACTCTCTGTCAGATGTATGAATTTCATTATGCTGATTGTATATGTCAATATGATATTATTTTTAATTAAATGTCATCATGACACAAATGAAAATAAATCTAATCACTTCTTCTGAATCAGCATTATTTGCAACTAATATGTTGTATGGTGTGACCGTTGAGACGAGCGAAGCCCATTAACATCTTGCAACACGACTTTTATCCGCCTCTTTATTTAACGCGGGAAATATAACGCGCTTGGTGTAAACAGTTACAAATTGTGACGTCATATTAGCTGCAATGTTTTTTCTTCTTCTCTCAAACCAAGCAAAAACTAAATTTTTGAAGCCATGAGAAAGCTTGTCTGGAATTTAAAAACGTTTATGGTACTTTCTAAACAATCTATTTAATTACGGGTTTGTCAATGAAATATATCGCAGTGACGGCGACATTTTTGCAGAAGCATTATGGGTAATACTCATCTTTTTTCAGCTGAAGAAGAGCAAATCATGTGACTCATATGTGTAATCATTGGAGCGAGCTCAGCGCGTCGCTTCGCGAGCTTTGCTCGCTATAAATTTACTCTGTTTATATCATCACAATATTGTACATATATCCTGTCTGAATGTGTATTATTTTCCCCTATAATTTCAAGCTTTAAACTAAGACAAATAAGAATTATATATATATATATATATATATATATATATATATATATATATATGGGTGCATTGAATCACCGAAATTACCGCTAATCACCGAAATTACCAAAGAAATGACCAAAATTACCAATAAAGGGGCCAAAATTACCTCAGTATATGTTCATCTATATACCATCTAGTCACACATCAAATTTCATGAAGATTGGTAACGATTTGAAGGAATTGTTTCCATAAAACCGATTATTGTGACGTGTGAATCTGAGTTACTAATTCCTTTATGGACAGGTACTCAGTATTGAGTAAGCGAACTATAAATAGCCAGTAAGTTCCAAATTTTATGGCAATATAGAATTCAGGACAATTATTTTATTTTATTTATTTATCACACTATATTGTATAAATCAATACCATGAATACGATATATAAAACATGGGAAATAACTCGTATAAATTTACGCTTCAAATTAATCCATTTAAGGACCATAACTCCTTTAAATCGTTACCAATCTTCATGAAATTTGTTGTGTGACTAGATGGTATATAGATGAACATACACTGAGGTAATTTCGGCCCCTTTATCGGTAATTTCTTTGGTAATTTCTGTGATTCTATGCACTGTATATATATATATATATATATATATATATATATACATACAAAGAAGAAAACAATCAAAGCAGTACAGTAACATGCATTGTGGCTGTCACTATGTTAAATAGTTGAACCTTGATTTTCAATCAATAAATAAATTATTTCTTAATTCATAAATACTTTAAAAATCTACGGAAATAATGCAAGACAATTTTTACTTTGCTGTAAATACTTTAAAAGCTTGTTAGTCAAGCAAATATTTACATTTGACATGGGATCAATATTTATACTGTTCCCCTGTGACACACACTACAGAAAAAGTCAATGGTTTTACTGACAGTCAATCCAGCCGTGGATTGCTATTGATCCTACAGGACATGAAATAAACAAAACAAAAACTGGGGCACTCGTATTATGAAATAATGTCCTCAGAGGAATTAAACCAAATTCTAAAGGACATAATCATGGTGTTTACAAGTCTCCATTGACACTAACAAATTCTATTCGAATGTTTTGACCAGTAAGAACTAGTCTGCATTGGAACGTTTCCAACATCATGATTCTTTTTTCAACCTACATCTATCAACATAATATCCTGAATAAAAAATTCACATCCGCTCACACAGTACACATATATAAGATAGTCTTGTATTTCCTGCCTTGGATGCACCTTTTCTTCAGTTCCGTTTATCACTTTTTCAAAAATAAACAATGAGTCATTGTGCATTATGCACTTGCAGCAAGCTTACCTGAATGTAGAAATTTGGTCCTCAAAATTAAGCCTTTTCTTCTTTTTCTCACTAAGCCAGTACCCTACTCGCCTCATGCTGCCACAGTAAGTTACTGACTCACAAATCTTTATCACTTGCCGGATCGACTCCCATCTCCAGAATAAATATTAACCGGAAGTATTCGATGCACATTTTCGAATGTTTGTTAACACGAACACAGTTTATTCGATTGCCCCCCCCCCCCCCCCCTTTTTACCTTCTAGGCCTAGATATATGTGTCCGATTCTCAATTTGTCACATGCGAAATTTAATTTCCAAAATAAGTATGTAAAAAGTTTGCCGTCTTTCAAGTTGTTATTTGTACATTTCCAATGTGTTTTCATCATTACAAGTTACTATCCAACAACAAGTAGTTATAATAGAAATAGAGGGGAAAACACACACACACACACACACACACACACACACACACACACACACACACACACACACACATATATATATATATATATATATATATATAGAAATTCTCTCCAGTAAGATGTATATGCATAGCTCTGATCCTTAGACGAATTTGACTTCAGTCTTTGGCACTCTTTTGTGTGTGTTTTTTTGGGGGGGGGGGGGGGGGGGGGGTTCCAGTATTTCGGCTTGAGCATCACTGAGGAGACATTATTTGTCGAAATACGCATTTGGTGCATCAATATTGGTACCGTATAAGTTTTACATATGTACAAGAGGACACCAACAATCGGTAAAGTTGGCTACTAGTAACTGGCTACTTAAAAAGAGAAAAGTTGGCTACTAGTAACTGGCTACTTAAAAGGTTAATGAGTTTGAAAAAGTTTATTCGTATTTTGCATTGCAACGTTATGTAATTGGGAATAATTGAGCATGAAATTTCATACGACTCCTCGTCCTCTTTAGAAATAAATCTGATAGATAATAATTTTCAATCTCATTAACCTTTATCTGGTAGCGAGCTATCAGTAATTATAACTTTTATATTTTGTAGTAGCTGGCTGCGAGTAACCAACTTTTCTTACTTTTAGTAGCTACTACTAGTAACTGGCTACTAGTAGCTAACTTTCCCTGGTTCAAGTAGCTGGCTACTAGTAGCCAACTTTTCTCTTTTTAAGTAGCCAGTTACTAGTAACTGGTTACTAGTAGCAAACTTTACCGATCTCAAACAATGATCTACACAAACAAATGGACACTGGGGGAGACAGTTGATGACTTGAAACAGTATGTGAAAAACTCTGTGCTTTTTTTTTTTTAAACTGTCCTGCACCGGAAGCGAATAACCGTATATTTATTAACGGTAAACTAACAACTCAACTTTATCCCAAACAGAATGATTTCAGGTTCTTTACCGTCAAATTCCCATATTTATGTAGCAATATTCCATTATCACCTGCATATCGTGTATATATATATATATGTATTTCAACTGATTCACTACGCAAAATCTTGTTCTGTGTATGATAAGTTTTTAAATCGAAGCAGGTTACTGACAAACAAGTTGATGTTACAGGGGAGTTACTCAGGAGTTTCAACAGTCTCGTTTAACGCAAATTATATAGTCGTTATAACGATCTAGTTTGCCAATACAACTTATCATAGGGTCAAATGCTGTCTGACGTGTTTCTTACCGATTGTTAGTCCGTTCTTGGCACACTGATTTTGACTACGATTAACTCCGTTTACCTGATCAAGGTATAGGGGCGGGGTGTGACCAATAGACAGATGCTTACTCCTCCTAGGCACCTGATCCCACCTCTAGTGTGTCCAGGGGTCCGTGTTTGCCCAACTATCTATTTTGTATTGCTTATATAGGAGTTATGAGATTGATCACTGTTCGTTATCTTCGCCTTTCATGTTCTTATCTCCATCTGTAAAGAAAAATTCAGTTTGGATCTACGGGAAGGTGACATTTTCCGATCACACATTATGAGAAAGACCGAGGCGAACAACAGAACACAAGTTATATACCGTTTTAAAAACTGGAAAATCAATCAAAAAAAAAAAAACAGTTGAAAGAAAGATCTCGCGAAATAAACTGCATTCTTTTTTGGAGAAATTTCAGAAGTATCGTAGGCGTTCCAATTAGAAATTAAACAACGCAGATGGAGGTGGCTAAGGCACGCCATGAGAATGAACAAAGCATGCCCAGCAAATGTCGCTCTCAGATGGACTCCTGAAAGGAAAAGAAAGAGGGGAAGACCAAAAGAAACCTGGCGAAGAATGATAGATGGAGAGTTGAAAGAGATGGGACTAACCTGGAAAGAAGCGGAAAAGAAGGCAAGGGACAGACAAGTGTGGCGGGAGCTGATTTCAGCCTTATGTGCAGACATGCATGAAGAGGACTAAGTAAGTAAGTAGGCGTTCCATTGATGAGTCATTGTCAAAATCCGTCAAAGTCTGT
Source organism: Ostrea edulis (assembly GCF_947568905.1). NCBI lineage: Eukaryota > Metazoa > Mollusca > Bivalvia > Ostreida > Ostreidae > Ostrea > Ostrea edulis. The sequence goes on from NC_079168.1 coordinate 73,330,403, forward strand.
GTCCCAAGCACAAAAATCAATTTTGAAAAGCAAAATTTCCTAAACTTTCATATGAAATTAGTAATGTAAAGCCTGCAAGTAAAAAAATACAAGGGCTGTTCGATATGTAATGTGTATTGTACCACAGCGCGATAACGCTTTGCACGATTTCGTGGATGGTGATACTCTTGAATAGCTCTATTCAATACCTTTTCAACGGTATAAACACGAGCCTTCAGCCTTCAGCTCCACATAGTTTTAAACTTATATATAGTAATTTCATTTGAGCCAGTCGTTGACCACTGTTGTAAAAATGGTTAGGAAACGCGTTGAGAATATTGAAGAAATTAGAGCCTATATAAAAGTTCGCACAAAACTCAGTCATTCGGTAATGCAGATTTTTACTGAATTAGGGGAAATTTATGGGTCTGATAATCTTATGAGACAGTTCGTAGGTGGAGAAAGAAATTTCTGACTGGCACAAAGTCCGTCAAAGATTGATTGATTGATTGTATCTTGCTTAACGTCTCGCTCGAGAATTTTTCACTCATATGGAGACGTCACCAAGACCGGTGAAGGGCTTCAAATTTAAGTCTATGCTCGGCGCTTACAGCCATTGAGCAGTGAGGATTCTATAGCGTGCCACACCTACTGTGACACGGGTCATCCGTTTTTAAGGTCATCTCCGAGGACCCGTGACATATTCACACCTTATGCCGAGCGTTTGGCGATGGAACTGTAACCCTGTTTTAACGACATAGGTCTGTCGCGGCCGGGATTTGAACCCCGGCCTTCCGCATGCGGGGCGAACGCTCTAACCTCTCGGCCACCGCTGTGACTGTAACAGGCAAGGCAAATGTCTCAAAAGTCAGGGAAATAATTGAAAGTGATGGCAGATACACGATTGATGATATTGCCATAGCTGTTGGCATATCGCTATCGCAGGTGCATTTCATTTTGAATCGTATTTTGAAAGTACAAAAGATTTCTGCCAGATGTTTATTGCATATACATTGTATTGACAGATGACCAAAACGGGTACGAGTACAAACCTCTATGCAATTGCTCAAAATGTTTCCCAAATTCAATCAAAGACAATTTGCAAACATTGTTACTGGTGAGGAAAATGGGTTCACTATTTCGAACCAGTAAGAAAAATGGAAACAAAATATGGCTAACTAAACACGATAGAAGGCCTGTAGTTACCAAAAGAACCATAATCACAAAGAAGGTTCTTTATTGCATATTCTTCTCATGTGATGGTATAGCCATACAAATTCCGGAGCCGAAGGGCAAAAGGTCGGTATTGCCGAGATGTTATACTTAAAAAGCTCAAGAAATATTATCATAAACGACGCCCTGTGTCAGGATTTAGGCATGTTCGACTACTTTATGATAATGCTCCATCACATACATCTGAGCTTGTGAAGCAATTTTTGAAGTTGGAGAAGGTAAACGTCTTGCCACACCCACCATACTCTCCAGATCTAGCACCAGGCGAGTTTTTTCTTTTTCCAAAACTTAAAAGTTCTTATCTGGTCGTCGTTACAAGTCGCGACAAGCCCTTGGCTCAGTCATCAGTCAGTGCCTCAGAGGTCTACCTAAATCAGCGTACCGTGACGCATTTCAGAAATGGATCCAGAGATTGAAATTATGTATTTCAAACCGCGGAGAATAATTTGAAGGGGTGGAGTGTTCATTTTACTGTTTTGAGATACCGTACAATACACATTATATATCGAACAGCCTTCTTATGTCGCAGCCAATAACATAGGCTGACAACTACCTTAAAACTTGTAAGTACATTGATATTTTGATGTCCCCAGTCATGAAATGGACTAATTCAAGTGTTAAAGTGCATTTTATGCTGCAGATTTCATTTTTTTTAATATCTCATCATTTACTATATATATATATATATATATATATGTGTGTGTGTGTGAATTCCTAAAATCATGCAAATGTTAATAATTTTACACGTGTTATTCTGAAATTATCTGTAAAGTGTTGTCCTACAGATTTGTATCTTTCCTGCTACAGAAACAGAAATGTAAGGAATATAAATATGATGCATGATCCAAATGATATTTCAAAACTTTCCCTGGCCTAAGTGTTGTCTTCAGTTTACCATGCTACAAAATGTGGTTCCAAATGTAAATAAAGGAGAAAAAGTCCAAAGTAGAGAGTACATTGTACTTGTAGGATTGGAAAATGTACGCGTCTTTCCTGTTACATTGAAAATAATGCAAAATATGTGCGCAAAAAACATTTAATTTGCACTGCAAAGTAGCTTGTTAAGTTTTTATTTAGGGAAATTAGATTAGTTTCACATGAGAATTCTCTCTCCTGTTACTTTCTCTCCTGTTTCATCACCTTTTGTAACAGGTGGGACAAGATTTTGTAACAGGAAGGATAAAACTGTTCTTCTATCTGAAAGGAGTAAGTATTATTTTCAATTATTGAATGCAGACTTATTAGAATCTCCATCAAAACGTCAATTGTGATTTGGAACTTTTACCATTTCCTGACTTAAAATCATTCAAGAATAAAGCATTGCTGAACATGTAACAGGAAGGACAGGAGTTTGCACATTAAAACAATTCTGTAGCTTGGAGTAAATATTGGTTTGAATGATTAAATGCCTGCCTATTGAAATCCTCACTAAAAGACATGTATAATTTCGAGGTCTTTTTTAAAAATTTGGACAGAACATAATTCCAAATAGGAAGAACAGATTCTGGCGACAGGACAGACATACTTTCTATTTTAGTTTAAGAACACAATACTATTTGAACTAATCAAATGTATGCTCATTTGATATTTACTGGTTAATTGAATGTTGTTTAACGTCCCTCTCGAGAATATTTCACTCATATGGAGACGTCACCATCGCCAGTGAAGGACTGCAAATTTAGGCCTATGCTCGTCGCTTATGGCCTTTGAGCAGGGAGGGATCTTTATCGTGCCACACCTGGTGTGACATGGGACCTCGGTTTTTGCGGGCTCATCCGAAGGACCGCTCCATTTAGTCGCCTCTTACGACAAGTAAATAAGGGGTACTGAGGACTTATTCTAACCCGGATTTAAGTCACAAAAAACATACAATCCTGACTTTTTTCATTGAAAATATAATTATTGGTTAAATTTGTAATAGGATGGACAGGGTTGTGTAAAAGGGACAGAGAACATAAAATTGGAACTTTAACAATCAAGGTATACATTGTTTGAATAGAATAAAATTATTAATTTCTGGTTTTCCTTCAAAATGCAACTAGTATGATATTATCTCCCACATGCATAGTTCTGATCCTTAGACTAATTTGGCTCCAGTCTTCGGCACACCGTTTTTCCTTTTAGCTCTTACATGTACAAGTTTACTATTTCGGATTTCCAAAATTTCGGCTTGAGCATCACTGAAGAGACATGGTTTGTCGAAATGCGCGTTTGGTGCGTCGGAGTTGGTGCAGTTTAAGTTTTACATTAAACCACTTGAATATTTGGCAACACGTTGACCTGCATTACCAAAATGTGGCAGCATGAACAGGACAATTGTCGCAGAGCATATGTTGTATCAAAACATTTGCAGTTTGTTGCAAAAGAAAGAATTGAGACAATCATGGAAACAAAAGTTCTCGCATCACTAAATTGATACACAGTCATTCTTAATTCCACTATTTTAAAATTATCCTAAATCTTGCAATCCTAATTTAAGATCAGATGTGTATCACTTTATCTTGGCAAGAAATTTAATTACAGCACTACAGAAAGTGACATGTTATAGCTATGATTACGAAGTTTGATCAGTTCGAAAAAAAAATACATTCTTACTTTAAAATAAACAGTGAGGCATGAAGTGGCATTGTAGGAAATTGAAGAAATAGAAGTTTATAACCATAGTTTATCCGTCATCAATATAGAAAGGACCTAGATAATACTTGATTACTTTGTATTGTTTTTATTTCTTCAGTTTTGCTAAACCACCAATCAACATTCCTAATCTCATGAGATTGAAATTAAATGTTACAGTATACAATGTAAATGTATTGAATTTGAACAACTGAGAGTGCCATCATATTTGTCATGTTTATAGAAACAGGGGAATTATCCCTGTTGTTGTGAAATGGTCATAATTTGCTAAATCTTGTTTACTTTTAGTGCTAACTGATTGTCTCCCCTGTAACATTCATTTCAGTAGATCAAACGATGTTTTGGTGGTTTGTTTTAAAAGGATTTATATTGTAATTTACTGATAAACACTTAAAAGCCTTAAGGTGAGTCAATTTCCAAAAGTTCGTTATTTTGACATATCTTAAAAATGTGACTTTAATGCACAAAAGTTCATCCAGTCAAGCTGTCCATCCTGAAACAAAAGAGAAATCTTCAAATTCTTTAATTCTCTTTGTAATTTGAAAATACAAATGGTGCAGCATTATCAACAAAACTATATTTTAAAAAGTGTGGATTCTTATGTTTAAATCAAAATAGTTCTAAAAAGTGAGAATTGTGCTTTCTTAGTACCAAAAAATGTCTCTACTGTTACAATTTTCTTCCCTCCTGTTACATTTCTTTATTATAGAAAAAAGTTGAGCTTCTGTCTCGTAATTTTAATTCAAACATTTATATATTTAATTATTCATTTTTCCCTTGATACATCTGTAATAGATATAGACAAGAAAATTCATTGATAGGTTATAGATTTATGAAAAGTCACTGATTTGTCTGTCCTGTTACGATGACTGTCTTTCCTGTTATAAACAAATCTCTCCTGTTTCGTGTAACATAATCACTAAAATTTCTTTTATCTAATATTATTTTGTGCACCAAAGTCTTTTGGAATATTTCCAATTTGTTAACATCTACTATAAAGAGTTTTTCAAAACTGTTTTACAATAATTTAATAAGTTAATCATTTTGATAATGTACAGATTATCTTGCTGCTTAGAAATTGTCACATTTTGCAATGTTCATAGGTATAAATTGTTGTCATTGGTTGTTGGGAGAAGTGATTTTTAATTTATTTTTATGGAATACCTTTCCACCATCATGTCAATGCAGTTTGCAAAAGTTTCCATTATGATTTTTATTTTTTATTGGCATTTCAAAGTAACAGGAAGGACATATTATGATGAGTTGGTGTATGTTATATACATGTATCATCATATTCCAAAATTATGCTGTTTCTTGATCGGAGTTGTATCTTTTCAGGTTCATTATTATGTGTTTTATTTCATCCAACTTAAAAAATAAGATTTCAGAAACTTAAAAATTTTCGTTTTTCAGAAGGTTAAATGTCTGCCGATTTTGATAATGACTCTGATGAGCACGAGCATTTCAAACATATATCCCTCAACATAAAATGTACCCGTTGTTAACGTTAATGCATCATGTTCTTAGAAATGAAAGAATCTGCAAAACTTGTACAGGAAATTTAGTTGAAGATGAATTAGATTTTCACTTCCTTATTGAATGTGACAAATATAGTCAATAAAAAGGGAAATTATTTAAATTGTGCATTGAAATGTCAATGTTGATAAAATTTTCCAAAACTACCCACTTTTCAACATCGTTTCAACGTTGAACAATTATGTTGAATCAATATCGTTTGCCTTTACGTGTGAATTCGGGTTAGAATAGGACCTCAGTACCCCTTGCTTGTTAAGAGGCGATGAAATGGGGCGGCCCTTCGAATGAGACCGCAAAAAACCGAAGCACCGTGCCACAGCAGGTGTGGCACGATAAAGATCCCTTCCTGTTCAAAGGTCGTAAGTGCTAAGCATAGGCGTAAATTTTGCAGCCCTTCTCCGGTAACAGTAACGCCTTCATATGAGTGAAGAATTCTCGAATGGGGCGTGTTAAACAACATACAATCAATCAATCGATTTCCTGCTGGGTATGCAAGCATTATCATGTGTTTATTTGTTTGTTCTTTTATGTTCCTTCGATCCTTTGAGAATTTTTCACTCACCAGCTTAAGGTCTCGACATGTGCATGACGCTCGGAGCTGTAGTAGTGATGGTTTTTAGCTCACCTGAGCCAAAGGCTCAAGTGAGCTTTTCTGATCAAAATTTCGCCGTTGTCTGTCGTCGTCGTTGTAAACTTTTCACATGTTCATCTTCTTCTCCAGCACCACTGGGTCAATTTCAACCAAACTTGGCCAAAAGCATCCTTGGGTGAAGGACTTTCAAGTTTCTTCAAATGAAGGGCCATGCCCCTTTCAAAGGGGAGATAATCACATAAATGCGAAATTAGGGTAGGGTCATTTAAAAATTTTCTTCTTAAGAACCACTGGGCCAGAGGAGCTGACATTTACATAATAGCTTCCTGACATAGTGCAGATTCATGTTTGTTCAAATCATGGTCCCCAGGGGTAGATTGGGGCCACAATAGGGGATCAAATATTTACATAGAAATATATAGGGAAAATTTTTAAAAATCTTCTTTTCAAGAATCAATGAGCCAGAAGAGCTGAAATTTACATGAAAGTTTCCTGACATAGTGCAGATTCAAGTTTATTCAATCCATGTCCCCCGGGGGTAGGATGGGGCCACAATAGGGGATCAAAGTTTTACATAGAAATATATAGGGAAAATCTTTAAAAATATTCTTTCTCAAGAACCACTGAGCCAGAAGAGCTGAGATTTACATAAAAGCTTCCTGACATAGTGCATATTCAAATTTGTTCAAATCATGGCCTCCAGGGATAGGTTGGGGCCACAATAGGGGATCAAATCATCTAAGCCAGCTCATACGATATGAAAAATCCTTACAGAAGAAATAAGTTTTGATCATTGATGAATAAATAAGATATGACTGTTCGTTTCTTCATTCTGTGAATATAGTCTTGAATCAGCCTTATGGAAATTTCAAGAACGAAGTGCCCAGAACGAGGCAATATCATATATTCTCAGACTGAAAAACAACCCGAGAAGTTGTGATTGGGTTACATGATCAGCATAAATTGTGTTGGTGATCAGTGTTACTTATACTTATGATAGTTTTGACAAGGCCCATATTTATCATTTTATGAAGATTTATAATTATATTACTTTTTATATATACACTGTACATTTCATTCAACAAAAGACCCCCCCCCCCCTTCCCGAGACCAACGGTCTGACCCATCGATAAATATTTGAATACATGTATGATATTCATCTGATATGTTCAATGTTCTTAATTTTTCCGTTATTAAAGAAGTTACTGTTGCGACTATTTGTAATAAGTTATAAGTACTAACATGGATCAACACAAAAAAAAGTTTTTATATTGGTTGAACATATTCGGTGATGACACGTATTTTGAAAGTAAGTAATAAGTAGAAAACTGTCCAATAAGTCAGATGTCGAATGGTCCGGTACTGTGCAGTGAATTTCGAGTTTTATAACTTTAAAGTTTAACATTTTACCGAAATTAGGTTGTACACTAACTGGTAATCTCCAAGAAATCAGGTCACTGTTTACAATATAGCAGTTTTTCTGTTTGTCATTCATATAGTGCATTATGTTTTAATTGATTATTGCATTTGCCAAGAAGAAACCACGTGTATTCATAATTTTGTCTTTAAATTGTCGCACTGGAATAAAAACTACCATTACATTCGCGATACGGAGTTTAAAATTCTGAAAATATAAACGACCGTTCATTTTGTCCTTGGTCAACTATTCGGCATGGCGGATTACAATTGCATTTGTAATATCATTATGTAATTTTCAATACGGAGAGAGATCATTTATGTTATATTTAACGTTTAATGTGGAGCTCCACGTGACTTCCTAATAATCAAGTTTTATTTCCTGTATATGATATCAATAAATATAACATAACTAATGTACGCAATTATTTAAACATTGTTCTTACATTCATTTGAATTAATTAATTCATTTCACGTGTGCAACAATTCACACACGTATTAATTATGATTATTTCTTAATTGTGATTTCCTGCGCTTGCGCAGAGTGTCATCTAGCGGTAATATATGAAAAAATATTCTCTCAAGAACAGCACAGCTACATATATGATTAGTCATATTGATTAACAAGCACCCCCCGATATTGCAGTCTTTAAAAATCTTCACAAGAACTTAATGGCCATGATTATGCAAAAATTCCAATGTAGTGCACTGGTTCATATTTGATAAAAAAAATCTTCGCCATTAAAGCTAGGGTGAAATTAAAATAGGGATTCCGAAATCAAATAATGTGTATTTAAGGTGGGTCGATCCTCATGTAACTTATAAATATCAATGGGTAAAAGTGGAAAAACTGTATTAATTTCCACTCAATAGAGTTTAATCTTATCAATAACCAAAGAAAATGTGTATGTTGCCACCCTTTTAAAGATGTCAGACATACAAAAACAGAAGTATATATCAACATAAAAAAATCGCACATTTCGTTAAACATGGTAAAAACAATACAACGTTACATGTAGCTCTACAGAGTTATTTACCGACAATGTTGTGTGGATTCAAATTCGATGAAGCCATGACCCTGTGTAACTAGGATGGGTCATAAGATGAGGTCAAACATTTTTCTGGGAATGAAGAGCAGACACGTACTACACGTAGCATCGTTTTTCAAAGGGGCAGCCGGAGGAGTTGGAAGATGACGTGTCTAAAATTCTCGACAAGCAAAAAGAAGTTTTCGTCCGATCTTCAAACTCCTAACTCGTAAAGAGAAGGGTAGGGGGGGGGGGGGGGGGGCTCATGCTTTGCTACATGGGTTCAATTCTAAACTGTCGAGCTTCAAAGCGTAGGGCAAATGAGGTTAGACAACTCATTGAGGGATTGTCTGTGCTAACCTTAAGTTGTACCTTAGCTTATTCCGCTAAATATCATGAATTGATGACGGCCGGTATGACAAAATATCGTAAATTAATAGAGATTATTTTGATACGAAGATAAAATAATCAGCATTACCTAATGCTATAAAAAAGTAACAGGGGGCATTCAATTATATATATCTTTATTTTGCATATGAAAAAAACCCCAGATAATGATCTCTGTCGAAAAGTGTGAGGGGACAGCACGTTTATGTGCCTGAGGAGGGTTAAAAATCTTTAAAATAAACATTAGGGTCAATGTGATTCAGGTGAGCAATGTGACCTATAGGTCTCTATCAATCTTCACTCAACTTTAAAATGTCAATGTTGATATAGCGTCATTAATTTTCAAAACCTCTTTTAATTCATAATTTACTTTACCATTATGTAAATAGAAAATATGGTAACTCTTAACTGCCCCCCCCCCCTCCCCCCACTCCCATTTCCCCGTACACAATTTTAGCCTAAGTCAACGTCAGAAATCACACGGGGAAGGTTGTATTGGATTAACCGTTTATTTCATTTTCCCTTCCTTTTCTTAATAAAATCGAATTTCTACTGGGGGGAAATGATTAGGATTGCTGGCTTTACGAAAAAATTAAAATTTAAAAATAAATTTAAAAAACTAAAACAATCAAAACATTTTTTTTAAAAACACGAAGAAGACCCCCCCCCCCCCCCCCCCCCCCCCCGCGTCCTGTTCATGGTTTTGCTATACTCTATAAATCAGTGAACAGCAAATAAGTATCACTAAAAGCTATCCCCACAGACAACACAGCAACGTAGTTACAATGTTCAAACGCACGCATAAACTCGTTATACAGGAAGTGTCATGACTGATCAATATTTCCTCCCTTTTCTGATCTTTATGTCCGTGTGGTTATAAGCTCAAATTCCAGGGAAAGACTCAGGCAACATCTGTATATTAGTATATTGATGAAAACCAAATTCCAGGGAAAGACTCAGGCAACATCTGTATATTAGTATATTGATGAAAACCAAATTCCAGGGAAAGACTCAGGCAACATCTGTATATTAGTATAGTGATGAAAACCAAATCGAAAGATATACGTCATGTCGGAAAATTATGAAAGAAAATAACCTGATTTCATAATTTATATATATATATATATATATATGTGTGTGTGTGTGTGTGTGTGTGTGTGTGTGTGTGTGTGTGTGTGTGTGTGTGTGTGTGTGTGTGTGTGTGTGTGTTTCTATTGACTTTGTCCACAAAAAGTTAATATCTGACCTAAATCAGCCAATGTCACTGGCTGATTTGGTAAACGGCGTAGACGTCGTTCCATTTCATCCCAAACGTGCTTGATCGGCGATAAATCGGGGGAAACAGCTGGCCAAGGCAAGACATCGACATTCTGTTGAAGAAAAAAGTCCCTGACTACACGTTCAACTTGTGGCCTTGCGTTGTCTTGCTGCAGAGTGGTGTGATTTTGCTGTCTCTGTATGAAGGGTATCACATGGCGCTGAATAATTTCGTCTCAATAGCGTACGCCGGTGAGATTTCCATTGACAATTTGTAGAGGGGTCCTTCCACGTGCTGTTATTCCACCCCACACCTTCACCGAATTGTCGACGTTGCACAACACAAGCGTCCTGGTACTTCTCTTAAACTGAAGAACTTCCCTACATAAAATTTGATATTAATTTTTTTAAAGGGTCCCTTTTTATATATATTCTACAATCATTTTCTGTCCAAGTCCAATGATATAAATAACATTGTACCACATTTCTTGCAACGATCAAAGGAATGCCGCGGTCATTATTCTGCGATATATTCCAATAATCAGACTTAACTTATTTTTCAAACAACATTTCGAGACCGAAATGACGTCAGGGTGGCGTCATGACAGTTTCCAAAACGGACCAGCTTTGTGTGATAAATGTTTGTGAATATTGTTTTAGTGTGTTTTACCTCTGTCTGAGACAATTGTGCATCACTGCTATTTGTGAAGTTCTAATCTCAGTAGTTAACATAACACAAACAAGCCACTTAAATACACAAGATACTTATAACATATAAATTCTGTTCTCTACTATAATTGTACATGAGAGATGCATTAAATATCTCTGCATTTACATAATTATATCTTATCTGTATGAAGGAGATTTAACTTGTAAATACTATGAGTAAGGGTTATTGCGCAAAGAGTGTACAAATGTTCAGAAAAACAATTATGTCAGACGGCAGGTTGACAACATAATGAAGTAAGTCAATCAATACTATGGAAGGGAATTACCGCCATAATTATATGCATCCTTCTTGTATTCTAATTCTAACTTTCATTTTACTATTTAATTCCATGTTTCATGTACCTTATAACATTTCAATTTCAATTCTTAATTCTAAATTTTATTTTGCTACATGACATCCATGTCACATTATTATATTTTCAATTTTCCATTTGCTTTCGTCTTGCTTCTCTATTACATCTGTGATTGACACCCTTAATTCTCACCCTATCGTATTCTTGCATTCGTTACATTTTAAAGTCTGGCTTAGATTTTACAACCTAACATTCTTAATTTTATCAAGGTTCAATTTGTAGTTCCGCTTTCCTTGTTAATCCTGTTAAGATTCATTGCATTCGTCATTTTATGTCTCATTATTACGCCAGAGGGCGCAACGCTATAACAACAATGAACTCACCCAAGCTCAGCAAAACCTTGCAAATAATGTCGCTGTACATTTTACCATAAACGGACTGAGGAATGATAGGTTTCAATTCCTGGAAATTGGACGACTTATTGAGAGACCATACCCAGGAGACCCATACCCACGTGAACTCGTACCCTGGTGAACTCATACTCAGAATTTTTACTATGAGAACGACGAAGTTTTTCGTGGTAGCTCAGTGGGAGAGCGTTCGCTTCGTAACCGGAAGGTCGTGAGTTCGAGCCCCGCTCGTGCCATGGCGGTCAAACCTATGCCGTTAAAATAGGTAGTGATTGCTCCTTCCCCAAACGCTCGGCATCTAGAAGTGAGAATCACGGGTCTTTCGGATATGACCTAATAAAAACGGAGGTCCCGTGTCACGGCAGACTTTGGCACGATAAAGAAAACTCACTGCTACGGCTTTCATCTACAACTAATGACGTCTCAATATGAGTGAAATATTTTCGACGGGACGTGAAACAATCAAACAAACACCAAACAAACACCTTAAGCCAATTGTCTGATCCTTTTACTTTTATGAGAGTAGGCAAATCTGACACCTGAGTTGCAAAGATGGACTTCTCTAGAACTCGTGCCCAAGTTATGAGAACAAAGTCTCCTGGGTACTCTATTTCTCAGAAAAGGGCATTCGACCAGCGGTAAGCTTAGCCCGGACTAAACTTGAAAATCGGACATACATGTAAGTTAATTGCATTACACAGAAAGGCAGATTTAATCTAGACCACATCTCAAGTAACATGTAACTTAAATCTACCCCTGCTTATGCGTAAGTTCTTAGTTTATACAGTTTCTGATGGGTTTTTTTCTCGCTTGTTTTCATGCAGCTTCCTTCTTTTTCACTTTCGAATTTTCCTAGTAGGTGAAAGGTAAAGGTAACGAACAGTAATCAATCTCATAACTCCTATAAGCAATGCAAAATAGAGTTGGGCAAATATGGACCCCTGGACACACCGAGGTGAGATCAGGTGCCTAGGAGGAGTAAGCATCCCCTGTCGACCGGTCACACCCGTCGTGGGCCCTATATCTTGATCAGGTAAACGGAGTTATCCGTGGTCAAAATCAGTGTGCCAAGTTCGGACTAACAATCGTATGACACACGACAGACTGTATTTGACACAAATGATAGGTTGTATTGGCAAATTAGATCGTTATAACGACCATAGAATGTGCGAAATGTTGACTTTGAAGGAGACTGTTGGAACCCCTGCACCATCAACTTGTTTGTCAGTAGCCTGCTTCGATTTAAAAACTGACCATACGCAGAACAAGCTATTGCGTATGGAATCAGTTGAGAGGTATAAACACCATATGCAGGTGATAATGGAATATTGCTACATAAATGTGGGAAGTTGACAATGGAGAAGCTGAAACGGGACGTTTGTCATAAAGTTGAGTTGTTAGTTTGCCGTTAGTATCTACTTTCAATAAAATATCTAAGCATGAAGCAGAAGTGGACGACTCTATGGTGTCTTTTATTTCGAATTCACTGGGATATATAGAATCGACATGTGAAAGAAAATTATTGTTATTAGTAGATAAAACGTCGTCGATATATCTAAATGTCGAGTTGAAGGCCGCAGCAAGAGATTTTTTCCTCTCACGTAGAAGTTTTGGAATAAATTCTGCTTCATGGGAATATAAAAACAGGTCAGCTAAGAAAAGAGCACAATTTATGCCCATGGGGATTCCAACAGACTGTTAGAAGACATGATGACCAAAGACCACGAAGATAATGTTAATGAGGTACTCCAACACATTTTTTTTTATTTCAACTTCAGAGAACTTGTGCGTGGAATCACATTGGCATTTAACAAAGTAATGTTTTGGATGACTTATCACTAGATAGGAATATTTGCGTTTTCCATTTCTGTTGAAGAAACAAGTGTCTATGATGTCAAAAAGTCTAGTCTAATTTCTCGTGAGGAATGGTCGTGTAAAGTGTTAATCAGGATATGAGGTGTGGATTTTAATATAAATATTTGGGAATGTTATAGCCCTTTCTCTTTTCCCAAAAATTAAAAGGTACAAGGAATTTTTAAATGTCAGCAAAATTATCAAAAACCGAATCAATTACAATTAAAAGATATGACATTATGTTTCATAAGGATCTCAGATTGTATTACAAGGATAAGAATGAACATGTGGAATTCTTCTAGATTCCAAGATACGAGGGCTGTTCGATATGTAATGTGTATTGTACGGTATCTCAAAAGGCTTAAGCATTCGATTCAAATAGTAAAATCAACATTACATTCCTTCAAAGTATTCTCCATGGTTTGAAATACATATAATTTCAATCTCTCAATTCATTTCTGAAATGTGTCACGGTACGCTGATTTAGGTAGATCTATGAGGCACTGACTGATGGCTGAGTTAGGGCTTGTCGGGACTTGTAACGACGACCAGATAAGAACTTTATAAGTTTTAGAAAGAGGAAAAACTCGCATGGGGCTAGATCTGGAGAGTATGGTTTGTGTGGCAAGACGGTAACCTTCTCCGACTTCAAACATTGCCTCACAAACTCAGATGTATGCAAGGTGAAGATAACGAACAGTGATCCATCTCATAACTCCTACAAGCAATACAAAATAGATAGTTGGGCAAATCTATGTATGTGATGGAACATTATCATGAAGTAGACGAACATGCCTAAATCCTGACACAGGGCGTCGTTTATGATAATATTTCTTGAGCTTATTTAGTATAACATCTCGGTAATACCGACCTGTAACACTTTTGCCCTTCTGCACCGGAATTTGTACGGCTATACCATCATATGATAAGAATATGCAATAAAGAACCTTCTTTGTGCTTATGGTTCTTTTGGTAACTACAGGCCTTCTACCGTGTTTAGTTAGCCATATTTTGTTTCCAATATTTCTTTCTGCTTCGATATAGTGAACCCATGTTTCGTCACCAGTAACAATGTTTGCAAATTATCTTTGATTGAATTTAGGAAACATTTTGAGCATTTGCTTAGCGGTTTGTACTCGTACCCGTTTTTGGTCATCTGTCAATATATGCGGAATCCATCTGCCATAAATCTTTCGTACTTTCAAAATGAAATGCACCCGCTATAGCAGTATGCCTACAGCTTTGGCAATATCACTTTCAATTATTTCCCTGACGTTTGAGACGTTTGCCTTACCTGTTACAGTCACAGGTCGGCCATATTTTGCTGCATCTTTGACGGACTCTGTGCCAGTCAGAAATTTCTTTCTCCACCTACGAACTGTTTCATAAGATACCATATCAGACCCATAAACTTCCCCTAATTCAGTAAAAATCTGCATTACCGAATGACCGAACTTTTATATAAGCTCCAATTTCTTTAAGATTTTCAACCCATTTCCCAACCATTTTACAAGAGTGGTCAACGACTGGCTCTATTGAAATGACTATAAGTTTAAAACTATGTGGAGCTGAAGGCTCGTGTTCATACCGTTGGAAAGGTATTAAATAGAGCAATTCAAAAGTATCATCATCCACGAAATCATGCAAAGCATTATCGCGTTGTGGTACAATGCACATTATATATCGAACAGCCCTCGTATGCGTTTCCCTGCATTTGTAACATATATGTGTATGACGCAACCGATTTCTATTTGCAGATATTGGTATGTCATAGAGAAATAAAAAAGAATTACCCCCCAAAAATCACTAATACATGAAAATAATATCTATATTTTACATACTTCGCTGTCGTACAAATTATCACGCTTTCCTTTACATAGTTAATCACCTCACATACCCGACAAACTAGACAGGGACCCTTATATATAAACATATTGAGAGATATATTTTACCACGGTTATTGCAAAGCTCAAAGGAATGCCGTGGTCATTATTCTGCGATATTGCTTCATACGTAATAACTGATTATGATCAAATGAGGACCTGAAATAAATCATATTAAAAGGTCCTAAATTCAGAGAACCTCGGTCTTGGAGTCAATTGGCAACAGAACTTCATCTCTATTATGAATTATGTTGAAGATTATGCCAGACGATGGACTAAATATGAAAAAGAATAACTTCAAACCTTGTCAGATTGGATTAAAAGGATACGAGGAATATTAAAATTCCATATTAGACACATTAAAATAAAAGTACGTACAATCTATCCTTATGTGTTTAGTAAACTATAAGTGAACAAAAAAGTGGATAAATTACATGAGAAATATGTTTTGGTTCCAGCTGACAAGCTTGTAACAATATTGTCTTTGTTTGCAAGGCTCATTACTACAACTGTATTTTAAACAAATTTGGCATTAATTCCACATTTGGTAATCGTACTTCTACTCCAACTGCCCTTTCAAAAGATGAAATTCTTCAACACCATTCGTCAGTTTTAGACACATTTAATACCCCAGTCAATAGGATTGATGAACATGATTACCCTACCTATACTGATTTTCTAAACTTAACAAAAACCCTTACAAAGAAATACACATAACTGTATCGAGTAAATAATTTCCTAAGCCCCTATATTTGCTCCTCGCGAAAATATTAACAGCTGTGAATGATATACTTTAAACGTACTGTGTCACAACATATGCCAGTAAATTTGAAATCGTAAAACTTTTCTCAAATCAACAACATCAAAACGAATGACTTTTCAATACTTTACACACCATTCCTCACGAAAAAGACTTTTTGTCATCATAGACAGTTGCTTCTTCAACAGCAATGGAAAAGGAAATATTCGTATCTAGTGATCAGTTACCCCTCCCCCAAAATGAATTATTAAACAACACTCTGAAGTTGAAATAAAACATGCCGGCGTTCCTCATTGACAATATATTTGTAGTCTTTGGTAATCAAGTTTTCCAACAGTCTGTTGGAATTCACATGGGCACGAATTATGCTCCCTTTTAAGTTGACCTGTTTTTATATTTTTATGAAGCAGAGTTTATTGAAAAGTTTTAATATGAGAAGAAAACATCTCTTGTGGCCTTCAACTCGGCATTTAGATATATCGACGTTTTATCTATTAACAATAATCATTTTCATTCATAGGTTGATTCAATATATCTATGTGAACTCGAAATAAAAGACGCCACAGAGTCCTCCACATCTGCTTCGTACGTTTTATTTTATTAAAAATGAATATTTACGGCAAACTAACAACTCAACTTGATGACAAACGGAATGATTTCAGCTTCTCCATTGTCAACTTTCCATATTTATGTAGCAATATTCCATTAGCACCTGCATATGGCGTTTATATCTCTCAGATGATACTATACGCAAGAGCTTGTTATGAGTATGATCAGTTTTTAAATCGGGGTAAGCTACTGACAAACAAGTTGATGTTATAGGGGTATTAATAGTCTCGTTTAAAATCAGCATTTCGCTAATTCTATGGTCATCATGATTATCTAGTTTGCCAATGCAACCTATCATTGGGTCAATGCTGTCTGACGTGTTTCATACTGATTGTTAGTCCGTTCTTGAGACACTGATTTTGGCTATGGATTACTTCGTTTACTTGATCAAGGTATAGGGCTCACAGCGGGTATGACCGGTCGACAGGGTATGCTTACTCCTCCTATGTATCTGATTCCAACTCCGATATATCCAAGGGTCCATGTTTGCCCAACTCTCTTTCTTGTATTCCTTATAGGAGTTATTTGACTGATCACCGTTCGTCATATTCACCTTTCATAAGCATATCGCTTGCAATTCATGTTTTGTTAATACCACGATGAAGTCGATAACTGATAATTCAATTTCAACATCATCAGAATTAATCAATATATGTTGCAAAACAAATTTATAAATGACTGAAGAACAGTTGTCATTCAATATAGATCAATTGTCAACTTTCCGAGATGGATACACATATGTGAACACGTCGATGCACAAACATGTTAACCCTCCTCCACGTATGTGTAGTTTTCTTGCACATTTCTCGACCGCGGAAGTTATTCTGCAATATACACGAAATCTTTATTTCTGAATTACACCCGTTACCAATCTGATTAAAATCAGATCTTTGATCCGCTCCTTTATTGTTATGTCGCTACATCAAAGATCTGATTTTAGTCAGATTGACCCGTTACATACATAACCATCAGGACTGAAATCGAAATATATCAACTATAAAAGTACGTAATCGGGGACCTAGTTCTATATTAGTATATATGAAAATGTCTTTAAAAAAACGCGAATTCCATAATTTCAAAACGAAAATCCATGGAATTTTAAATGCGAGATAATTTAAATGATGTTGTTACGTGAATTGTGTCACAATTTCTGATCTGATGTGGAGCACTCGTGATCACATATAACAAACATACATACTAAGAAAATCAATACTACATTCGGCTTTCTACAAATACCTCTGTTTTAATCCAATAACGATTATTGTAAATATGTTTTGTACCTTATATACAACTAAATGTGGTCTGAGCGAATAATAAAACTCAACTTAGTTCCCACCGCCGCTAACTGGGACGCTGTCTGAGATTATGCCGCAAGACCGCCTACTTAGCGATTGTGTGCTCTATCTCAAAATACAGTCGTATCGTATGCGACTCCCATTTTCTGGAAGACGTGCTAAAGGTCAAGAAAACGCAGCATCACGCAGCCTGTTTCATAACGGGAGATCCCCGGAGACTTAGGATGCTGAAAAGCCCTTCAGGACAGGAGGACGTCCAACCGTCTGGCAGTTTTACGAGGTGCTACATACTAATCACAATAGGCATACATTTGTTGTAAAAACAATGCTGACTATTTAAAATCTTTTTACTACAAACACTGCCAAGTGTTTCAAACCATACACGTGCAACAGTGAAATCTTCAAAAACAGTAGTTGACTGTGTGTGTGGGGGGGGGGGGGGGGGGGGGGGGCACCTGAATGAGAGCATCGTACATGAAAAAAACAGAAAGTCACTTCCATGCAACAGTTCATCAGCAGACGAAGTGTATTCAGTGTTCTCTCGTATGCCGTGTAAATATCAAGACCTCGTCCATTCTTCTGATTAACAGCTAATGTATATACATAAACCTTGTCATCATTACTTTGCCATTGAATAAGATGAATATAAATGCTGACTGATCACGACGTCTACCTTGAGTGGTCCCGGACGCATCAAGCTTCTCACCGTGGTGTTCACTTTACAGAACAAGTTTTCTATTCAAACTTTCCCCTATAATGAACTTAACTGTGAACACTTTTCACAAACAATCTCATAAGGTGGTAAAATATAATGTATAAAAAATATCAAAAGAGGGAAAATATGGACATGGCAAAGAGGTATTGCAACGAGGGAAATAGAGTTGCATGTCTTAAACCTTACTCCAATTAATAATAATTATGTTGAAGTTTTAACAAGACTCCCCCCCCCCCTAAATTGTTGAAAATTACCGTTTGAACAGTTTCTTGACATGCATCAGTCTAACTAGGGCACTAGATCCTTAGGGGGTAGGTGAGCTTGACACGAGGGGAAAGAATAAGAACACGGGGGGTGGGGGTGGGGGTGAAAAGGAGATAAATATGAGGGAGAGGGGAGGAAATGAAGGATGCTGGAGAAGTGGACCCCTGTCTACCTCCCAAATTCTATTGTTTACCTCCAATAAGCACATTGTACAAAGTTTTCACATAGATGTGTACTTCTAGTTTATAATTGATCATCCATAAATAAAGATTATTGTAGGTCGAGTCACATCGTTTACCGCACACATACCTATGACAAGGTGTGCATGGTATGATGTCGTTGATGATTTATACACTGTCATTTGTCTGCATTTCAAATCAAACTCCGATCCATCCTCTGGTGCTGAGTTCATCAAATGGAGCTCTAAGGCTAAACAACTTCTTTTTATACAAAACGCAAGGCAAATTGTTTAGAAGAAATTTGCCTAAGCATTTATGAATTTCAACATCTTCACAATTTTTAAATAATTTAATATCCTAAACGTTTTCCTTTATCAGATAAAAAAATGAGTAAAATCATTCACTTTGGAATACACAAGTTAAATAATTTCTCTGTTGACTATATGTCACATATCTAATACTTAACCTCTTCGCCCCGGAGGAGAAAGAGTCTCCACATCTTCCCATCTACTTCTGTCTTGGGCTGCATGTTTAGCCTCACCCCAGGACATCCGGATAAATCTAGGGGACGCCCTCTTTTTCATTCAACTCAATCGAATTAAAATGACCTCTTTTGAATTCGCTGCCAGTTTCTTCATTGTTTTCATCATCATTTTCGTTAAATACAGTAGCGTAGGCAGGTTTGAAATATTTGTAAGCAGGAGGTCGGGGGGGGGGGGGTTGTAATATGTAATAAAAATTTAACGAAAATATTTGTAAGCACGTGCATACAGTGCTACAGTGTAGCTACGTCACTGCATACACCTTTTACTCACACTCTCAGACAGAGTAAAGAAAGCGATATAGAAAACGATGTCTATATTTTATTGCTTATAGTTAAAAAAGAAAAACTGTTATCATTAATTGAAAAGACATATCCATTTCGTAAAATATTTGTTCTGTAAATGTTCCCTCTAAAATGTAGTTATTATATAAACATTTCAAAATATCATCAAAAACAATATTGACATTTTTTCTTGAATGTTGGAATATGTATTTCTTTAATAAGAGGATCATAAAGTTTAAAATCATGTGTTCTTTTTCTGGAAAGCCAAAAATAACAGTTTGTACATTAAATCCCATTGTTTTACCAGATTGTGTTTAAAGAATCAAATCAGATAATTTTGTTCACAGTGTGGAGACAGAAGGACAATAAAAAAAAAAGATAAGTTAATTGTTTCTGGTTCTAGTGCACATACTGAACAAAGTGGAGAGTTCTTAATTTTTAACATATGCAGGAATTTATTAGCACCTAATATTCTATGAATAATTCTATAGTTGAACCATATCTGTCCCGAATCTTTTGGCACAGATTTGATGTTGGTATATACATGTTTTCAATTTAAATTTAATTGCAATAGGGGACGCCCTAGCTCGTTGTCGTTCAGCTCAACCTAATTAGATTTAGCTGTTTTGAATCCGCTATCTCGCTAGCTAATTTTAATGAGATACACTGTAGTATTCCGCTAGTCCACGGCGTGTCTCCTGATATTGTTGTGTGGTCTTCTTTGGACGTGTCCAATCCAACACAATTTTTCTCTATTTGATTGGGGTTTTTTTTTTGGTCACCTTAATCTGAGGGTTTTTTTTTTTTTTAGAACACTTGGGGTGTGTTCTCTGTCTGTTTTGATTATTTTTTTTAATAAGAAAGTGAAATTCACTATATTTCCTGTACAATTTTTGCAAATTCTTTCGATAGTAAGAACATCTTAAATTGTTATCTACAAGTTTCTTTAAAATTTTGTGATAAAACTATGTGTGTGTGTGTGTGTGTGTGTGTGTGTGTGTGTGTGTGTGTGTGTGTGATTATTAATAAACGATCGAAGTAAGATATTCTTCACATGCAAAATTTGAAGGTGTGACAAGTTTACCATTATTTAACTTATTATTTGTACAATTTCAATTTCATAACTATTTGATTGACAGCATTTTTTTTTTTTAGCAAAGAGTTAGAATTACTCTTGCCCATTGACATATCATGTTCATACGCATTGAAAATACTTTTAAAAAGTTTTGCAGTTGAGGAGTACCAAGATGCTTTGTGATTATGATGTATTAGAATAGAATAGAATAGAATATTTATTCAACCAATTTGGGCCCACAGAGGAGCATTATGATGCACAAAGTAAAAAAAAATATCACAGAAACATAGGACAAAGGAAAACAAAGAAAAAGAAAAACAGTTGCACTGCATGATGAACAGAGAATTAGCCGTCAAATCTATCAATGCATAAAACACACACAAAACATAGGTAGTACATGCAGATGCATAGTAACTATGTTGCAGAAATCAATTTGCATGCGATACATGCACATATAGCTATATTGTACATGCGTGTTGTTTTCTTATATTGAAATTTACAATACTACCTGTGTACATAAAAAAGCATCTTTCAAAAGTAGTAATTCAAATCTACAATAGTATTTGAACATGCTTTTGACTAATATTATAATGCAGCGTGTCCACTCAACTCTGAGAAGCACGGTACGTTACTTACAGATTTTTGTCAATTAAAATGGTATATTTAAAATTGAAATGTATAGTTCATATTCTCTCTCTTTCAAACCATAACATCATATACTATGCTGTCAACAAAAATGAGACATCTTGAATCCGCCACTGTTGTTTCGCTGAGGAATACCACACATTACAAAATGTTCACAATTCATATTACAAAATGTTCACAATATGGCGCGCTATGTCAATATATCGAGTCTGCGCAACAATCAAGTGGTAATCCCTCAGATGAGGCACTTTCTATTTATAGAAAACGGACGTGGATTGGTTGTAGACAGAGTCCATTCGGCAGGGTTGCTAGAATGTCGAATGAGGGCGACGTAAAATTCATAAAGTGTGTGGTGGTAGGGGACGGGGCCGTGGGTAAAACGTGTATGTTAATGAGCTATGCCACAAACAAGTTCCCCACGGAGTACGTTCCCACGGTGTTCGACAATTATGCAGGTATGTTGTGAAATGTTAATGGTCCAGTCCGTGGACGACGCGGATATGATTGTAGTACTATATGTCGTCCTTGGTCAGTAAAGTCTCATATAATCTGTTTTGGATGTACCCGATCCGATAATGATGGGAGGTAGACTGAACCTTTAGAGCCATGTTGAAATTTGGGAGGTGTGTTACCGTATGAAGTTTGTTGTTTTGATGCGTTTCGTGCATGGTTGACCCCGATTCATAGGGCATATCAGGATTTTAAATGTAACAACACACAATGCTCTATACCTCGGGGCCACATGATAAGACACGGGACGGTCACTTGTACATATGTGTGTATGTCTTATATACATGTACTAGAGCTGATTACTGAGTCTGTAGTAGGGCGGGCTGGTGAATGAATCTACCGTATAATGACTGCTAAAACACTCACTTCCTGTAATTAATGGGTACTTACGTACAGCCTTGTCAGGGGAAATTGAGCAACCTCGAATGACATGCCTTATCGCATCATTCAACGTCACAAACAGCTGGGCAAAATATGCATGTACACAGCCTCTTGGTGCGTTGTACAAGAAGAATCCCAGAGGGCAAGGGGTCGTACATCTCTTGGGAAATTATCTCTAAATTGGATGTACTTTCCCCACGCAGCTGTCGGAGGAGGACACCAAAAACAAAAAAAAAACAAAAAAACAAAAAAAATGCTCACACAGATCACATGTCATTAATCAAGAAAGACAAGATTGTTTACATGTTTATACAGATTACACAATCCTATACACACCTTCATTACGTAGCGTAATCAAGTCCACCATAAACTAAAACTCAAAACTGCTGGATGTTTTTTTTAAAACAATAGTTTAGATTTCTTATACTTTTGAAAAATACATAGATATGTAGACTAGCTAAGATGATTCAATTGATTTTTCTCATCAGTATTGTAATTCTATTGATTTTTTTCTCCATTGGTAATTTTTATTAAGTATAGTGGTCAAGCATAAACACCAGCTCTCCAGCCAAACCGGTAAAGTAATTGTTCAAATGATATAGATTAAAATATGCCACTTTTATATCGCATCCAATATGAGCCCTTGATTATTATTGGCCCATGAGCTGACAGAAACCAATATTGTGATGCCATGCAATATCGTATATTTTAGAATAAAACAGTAAAATAAAAAATCCTATTCAATATTGATGAGAACTGGGATATCTATTGTGTTTACAGATAGTAAACGTCCGTGACACACTGTAACAACGTCCAAGGAAATTGCCGAACACGTGCATTTTACAAATTTAGATACTACCGGATTTGTAATACGTGGAAGGAATCGACATATTCCTGGATAATCAGAATGTAGTGCAAATATGACTTGCTTGTTAATCACAAATGTCCCATTGTCGCCAAGTTCTAATGTGAACCCTTTTTTCAGTTAAAGTTCCGGGGGGGGGGGGGGGGGGATGCTATTACCAATAACATTTATATATGTTTTCGCAACAGAGGCCATGTTCTTTGACTTTGTGGCCCCAAAAGAAAATGTCAGATGAGTCTTTCATAGAAAAGAAATATTTAGTTTTAGTATAACAGAGGTCATACGTTTTTATCCCATAAGCAATCCATACAAGATTTTGATTTGTGTAAAGCCACGTATCTTTTTTATACATATAATATAGTATGTGTTATGCCGGTTTAGCTAGTTTTACATTTCTGTAGACGTCCTGGAGTCTTGTCAAGCTTATAATGACCAACTATTGTGTTTTCTTACAGTTAACGTGAAAGTAAAGGAACAAGACTACCAGTTAGGACTGTTTGACACGGCAGGTCAGGTGAGCATCAGTCTGCATGACTATTGTACTTACAGGTACCGCAACAGGTGTTGGTCTTTTCTAGATGAATACCGAAGAAATATGAAATTTTTAGATGTACAGATGTAATAAGTGCTATCATTTCTAATTACAAGAATAATTTCTAAACACCCGTCAAGGACACCCTCTGTATTGAGATTTCGTGACAGTAGGCAACTGTACGCCCCGATATATAATTTTAGATGAATCATGCTACACACAGACCCATTTAGTTGTAAAAGTGAATTTGTTTGACAGACGGCCTCAATTATTTACCCTTTAACTTGCTGTTCAGCATTGTATAGGTGTGCAATGAAAGTACATGTAATTGTTACCGTCGATATGTCTAATTATGGCCGCCACGACTGCGTGTTCACCTATGGTTTTGGAGTGTTATATACAGATAACATGTTGTATTTTGTTTTACCAGTCATTCCAAAATGGCTGGGTAAATTATACGATATGTTTGGGGTCAACTCCACAGGTAATATGAGTCACTTTTGTATCTCTCACCTGAAAATAAATCATATTTTGGCCAAGAATACAGCCGTGTTGTTACTGGTGAACACGTGAAATAATAATAGATTAATTACGATAATAATAATAAAACAAAGACAAGGCTTCATCTTCTGTACCTTTATTAACTCTGTTGTTGAAATATCACAAACAGTATTTTAAAAATCAGTAACCAAGTCCATCAATCACGTTTCAGTATTTTGTTTTCTTAAATTACAGGAAGAATACCAAGGACTGCGTCTACTGTCGTATCCAGGAACTCATGTTTTTCTCATGTGCTTCTCTATTGTAATGCCAGAATCCATGAAGAATTTAGAACTAAAATGGATTCCGGAAGTGAGGCACCAAGTGCCCGCAGCAGCCTATATCTTAGTGGGCACTCAGGTTGACTTGAGAGACGATGAAAAAATAGGTCAGAAACTACAAAAACGGCGGCAGAAACCGGTGACTTTAGAAGAAGGACAAAAGTTAGCGAAACGATTAAACTGTGACTGTTACGTTGAATGTTCAGCGTTAACACGACAGGGCCTAAAGGACGTCTTTGACGAAGCGCTCATATCGGTTCTAGATCCCAAAGTGAAGAAGAAAACTTCGTCTGGCAGGAGTTTTAAATGTGCAATTCTGTGATAAAGCTTTGTTTTAAATGCATAAATAATATGTAGAAATTACTTTCGACTTCCGCGTAGCTGGTTTACAGTGCTGAAATATAAATACTACTTAGTGATTTCAATAATAATTATTTAGTGCCTTCATCATTTGCAGTAGATCAAGTAATGTTTCAGACACATTTAGTAATAGTTTTCTCTGTTTCTCGGCATAATACACTTGTACAGTGTTTATTACATGTGGATTTCTTTACAATATATTTTATATTTATTTGGAAGTTTGCATTAGATATTTATCTTCGTTGTTGAGTAAAACCTTGAATGTTTTACAACCTGTTAGCTATGAAAGAAATTTTAACGAAGACGTACCCAATACATACATGTGATTGTCTCAATTGATAATGGCCCA